>NW_026600501.1:12500-222085 GCF_029448725.1 Salvelinus fontinalis
CCTGTGTTTGAAATATCTACTTGTCACTTAAATCTCAATAGATTGATCGGTTTCATTTTACTCCTGCGACTCTTTCATATTTTTTTTCTGTTAACGTTATGCCCGTTAACGTTATGCCCGTTAACGTTATGCCCGTTAACGTTATGCCCGTTAACGTTATGCCTGCGGAAACCTGTCAGACACACCCCGGGAATGGCTGAATTGGGCTCAATGGAATACATTATTTTTCCGTTGCATCTATAAGAACGCTAAAGCTGCGTCAGACATTTCACACATCGTCTCGACACCACAAGACAGACTACTTTATTTGACTGGTGTTAAGTTTTAATGGAATAAGAAGAAAAAAAGTTGACATTTAATACAGATGAAATTAAAGCAACTTCCAAAAATGAACACTGGGATTATAGTGGTATTATGTCTGATCTTGCAAACAATGTAAAGTATGTAGAGACAGAGGGGGGGAGGGTGTGTGTCTGTGTGTGTTACAGCCAAGCCTGTTGATTTTTAATCTGAGGGTATCCTGCTACTGACACACTTGTGGAACTATGCAAAAGATTGTTGGAAAACGTACTACTTGTGCATGACAAGTCATTTTTCCAACAATTGCTTACAGACAGATTTTTTCACTTACAATTCACAGTATCACAATTCCAGTGAGTCAGAAGTTTACATACACTAAGTTGACTGTGCCTTTAAACAGCTTGGAAAAATCCAGAACATTATGTCATGGCTTTAGAAGCTTCTGATAGGCTAATTGACATAGTTTGAGTCAATTGGAGGTGTACCTGTGGATGTTTTTCAAGCCTACCTTCAAACTCTGTGCCTCTTTGCTTGACATCATGGGAAAATCAAAAGAAATCAGCCCTCAGAAAAAAATTGTAGACCTCCACAAGTCTGGTTCATCCTTGGGAGCATTTTCCAAACGCCTGAAGGTACCACGTTCATCTGTACAAACAATAGTACGCAAGTATAAACACCATGGGACCAAGCAGCCATCATACCGCTCAGGAAGGTGACGCGTTCTGTATCCTAGAGATGAACGTATTTTGGTGCGAAAAGTGCAAATCAATCCCAGAACAACAGCAAAGGCCCTTGTGAAGATGCTGGAGGAAACAGGTACAAAAGTATTTATATCCACAGTAAAACGAGTCCTGTATCGATATAACCTGAAAGGCCGCTCAGCAAGGAAGAAGCCACTGCTCCAAATAGCCATAAAAAAAGCCAAACTACGGTTTGCAACTGCACATGGGGACAAAGATCATACTTTTTGGAGAAATGTCCTCTAGTCTGATGAAACTAAAATAATACTGTTTGGCCATAATGCCCATCGTTATGTATGAAGGAAAAAGGGGGAGGCTTGCAAGCCAAAGAACACCATCCCAACCGTGAAGCACGGGGGTGGCAGCATCATGTTGTGGTGGTGCTTTGCTGCAGTATGTACTGGTGCACTTCACAAAATAGATGGCATCATGAGGTAGGGAAATTATGTGGATATATCCGATATATTTGTCCGTGCCAGTAAAAAGTTACGTTCTGTAGTTCATTATTTGTCCGTGCCAGTAAAAAGTTACGTTCTGTAGTTCATTATTTGTCCGTGCCAGTAAAAAGTTACGTTCTGTAGTTTATTATTTGTCCGTGCCAGTAAAAAGTTACGTTCTGTAGTTCATTATTTGTCCGTGCCAGTAAAAAGTTACATTCTGTAGTTCATTATTTGTCCGTGCCAGTAAAAAGTTACATTCTGTAGTTCGTTATTTGTCCGTGCCAGTAAAAAGTTACGTTCTGTAGTTCATTATTTGTCCGTGCCAGTAAAAAGTTACGTTCTGTAGTTCATTATTTGTCCGTGCCAGTAAAAAGTTACGTTCTGTCGTTCATTATTTGTCCGTGCCAGTAAAAAGTTACATTCTGTCGTTCATTATTTGTCCGTGCCAGTAAAAAGTTACATTCTGTAGTTCATTATTTGTCCGTGCCAGTAAAAAGTTACGTTCTGTAGTTCATTATTTGTCCGTGCCAGTAAAAAGTTACGTTCTGTAGTTCATTATTTGTCCGTGCCAGTAAAAAGTTACGTTCTGTAGTTCATTATTTGTCCGTGCCAGTAAAAAGTTACGTTCTGTAGTTCATTATTTGTCCGTGCCAGTAAAAAGTTACGTTCTGTAGTTCATTATTTGTCCGTGCCAGTAAAAAGTTACGTTCTGTAGTTCATTATTTGTCCGTGCCAGTAAAAAGTTACGTTCTGTAGTTCATTATTTGTCCGTGCCAGTAAAAAGTTACGTTCTGTAGTTCATTATTTGTCCGTGCCAGTAAAAAGTTACGTTCTGTAGTTCATTATTTGTCCGTGCCAGTAAAAAGTTACGTTCTGTAGTTCATTATTTGTCCGTGCCAGTAAAAAGTTACGTTCTGTAGTTCATTATTTGTCCGTGCCAGTAAAAAGTTACGTTCTGTAGTTCATTATTTGTCCGTGCCAGTAAAAAGTTACGTTCTGTAGTTCATTATTTGTCCGTGCCAGTAAAAAGTTACGTTCTGTAGTTCATTATTTGTCCGTGCCAGTAAAAAGTTACGTTCTGTAGTTCATTATTTGTCCGTGCCAGTAAAAAGTTACATTCTGTAGTTCATTATTTGTCCGTGCCAGTAAAAAGTTACGTTCTGTAGTTCATTATTTGTCCGTGCCAGTAAAAAGTTACGTTCTGTAGTTCATTATTTGTCCGTGCCAGTAAAAAGTTACGTTCTGTAGTTCATTATTTGTCCGTGCCAGTAAAAAGTTACGTTCTGTAGTTCATTATTTGTCCGTGCCAGTAAAAAGTTACGTTCTGTAGTTCATTATTTGTCCGTGCCAGTAAAAAGTTACGTTCTGTAGTTCATTATTTGTCCGTGCCAGTAAAAAGTTACGTTCTGTAGTTCATTATTTGTCCGTGCCAGTAAAAAGTTACGTTCTGTAGTTCATTATTTGTCCGTGCCAGTAAAAAGTTACGTTCTGTAGTTCATTATTTGTCCGTGCCAGTAAAAAGTTACGTTCTGTAGTTCATTATTTGTCCGTGCCAGTAAAAAGTTACGTTCTGTAGTTCATTATTTGTCCGTGCCAGTAAAAAGTTACGTTCTGTAGTTCATTATTTGTCCGTGCCAGTAAAAAGTTACATTCTGTAGTTCGTTATTTGTCCGTGCCAGTAAAAAGTTACGTTCTGTCGTTCATTATTTGTCCGTGCCAGTAAAAAGTTACGTTCTGTCGTTCATTATTTGTCCGTGCCAGTAAAAAGTTACGTTCTGTCGTTCATTATTTGTCCGTGCCAGTAAAAAGTTACATTCTGTCGTTCATTATTTGTCCGTGCCAGTAAAAAGTTACGTTCTGTAGTTCATTATTTGTCCGTGCCAGTAAAAAGTTACGTTCTGTAGTTCATTATTTGTCCGTGCCAGTAAAAAGTTACGTTCTGTAGTTCATTATTTGTCCGTGCCAGTAAAAAGTTACGTTCTGTAGTTCATTATTTGTCCGTGCCAGTAAAAAGTTACGTTCTGTAGTTCATTATTTGTCCGTGCCAGTAAAAAGTTACATTCTGTAGTTCAGGAAATATCTGATGGATTTTTTAAAAATCAAACAGTTTGGAGGATCTTCATTGTCCAACTGTTGCATTTATTACAATTGTTTTCATCACCTTTTAACAATTGATGAATGTTGCTAATGTGTCCACACACACACACACACACACACACACACACACACACACACACACCTGTCAGAAGTAACGGGAGGTTGGATTGAAAGGATCCAAACACTGGAGAGCAGATCAACCTAACAACAATCTACATACAGACCCAAATCGCCCAATCCATTAGGATGAGCCTCCCCCGCTGACTCTTAGTTTATACGGCGCGTGCACACACACACACACACACACACACACACACACACACACACACACACACACACACACACACACAGGAGTGTGAGGTGAACCAGGGCCTAGAGCATGGCACAGAGGTGTAAGTGATACTGTGGTATTTTCCTCTTTCTCTGCCCAGAAAGTGGCTCATAGCAGGCAGCTGTGTGTGAATTAGAGAGACAGACTGTTATAATGTAGGCAGTCTGCTGTGGATGTGGCTGTGGTCTCCAGGCTAAACTAAATGACACCTGTGGGTTGTTAGTGTTACTGTGGTTCTAGAACACTGAGGACAACCAGGTCAACAAGGTAGCTATGACCACAGGTCAGAAAAGAACAGAACACTGAGGACAATGTTACTGTGGTTCTAGAACACTGAGGACAATGTTACTGTGTTACTGTGGTTCTACAACACTGAGGACAATGTTACTGTGGTTCTAGAACACTGAGGACAATGTTACTGTGGTTCTACAACACTGAGGACAATGTTACTGTGGTTCTACAACACTGAGGACAATGTTACTGTGGTTCTACAACACTGAGGACAATGTTACTGTGGTTCTACAACACTGAGGACAATGTTACTGTGGTTCTACAACACTGAGGACAATGTTACTGTGGTTCTACAACACTGAGGACAATGTTACTGTGGTTCTACAACACTGAGGACAATGTTACTGTGGTTCTACAACACTGAGGACAATGTTACTGTGGTTCTACAACACTGAGGACAATGTTACTGTGGTTCTACAACACTGAGGACAATGCTACTGTGGTTCTACAACACTGAGGACAATGTTACTGTGGTTCTACAACACTGAGGACAATGTTACTGTGGTTCTACAACACTGAGGACAATGCTACTGTGGTTCTACAACACTGAGGACAATGCTACTGTGGTTCTACAACACTGAGGACAATGTTACTGCGGTTCTAGAACACTGAGGACAATGCTACTGTGTTACTGTGGCTCTAGAACACTGAGGACAATGATACTGTGGTTCTACAACACTGAGGACAATTCTACTGTGGTTCTACAACACTGAGGACAATGCTACTGTGGTTCTACAACACTGAGGACAATGCTACTGTGGTTCTACAACACTGAGGACAATGCTACTGTGGTTCTACAACACTGAGGACAATGCTACTGTGGTTCTAGAACACTGAGGACAATGCTACTGTGGTTCTAGAACACTGAGGACAATGCTACTGTGTTACTGTGGTTCTACAACACTGAAGACAATGTTACTGTGGTTCTAGAACACGGAGGACAATGTTACTGCGGTTCTAGAACACTGAGGATAATGTTACTGTGTTACTGTGGTTCTACAACACTGAGGACAATGTTACTGTGGTTCTACAACACTGAGGACACTGCTACTGTGGTTCTACAACACTGAGGACAATGTTACTGTGGCTCTACAACACTGAGGACAATGTTACTGTGTTACCGTGGTTCTACAACACTGAGGACAATGCTACTGTGGCTCTACAACACTGAGGACAATGCTACTGTGTTACTGTGGTTCTACAACACTGAGGACAATGTTACTGTGGCTCTACAACACTGAGGACAATGTTACTGTGGCTCTACAACACTGAGGACAATGTTACTGTGTTACCGTGGTTCTACAACACTGAGGACAATGCTACTGTGGCTCTACAACACTGAGGACAATGCTACTGTGTTACTGTGGTTCTACAACACTGAGGACAATGTTACTGTGGCTCTACAACACTGAGGACAATGCTACTGTGGCTCTACAACACTGAGGACAATGCTACTGTGGCTCTACAACACTGAGGACAATGCTACTGTGTTACTGTGGCTCTAGAACACTGAGGACAATGCTACTGTGGTTCTACAACACTGAGGACAATGCTACTGTGGTTCTACAACACTGAGGACAATGCTACTGTGGTTCTACAACACTGAGGACAATGTTACTGTGTTACTGTGGTTCTACAACACTGAGGACAATGTTACTGTGGCTCTACAACACTGAGGACAATGCTACTGTGGCTCTACAACACTGAGGACCTTACAACTGTGGCTCTACAACACTGAGGACAATGCTACTGTGGCTCTACAACACTGAGGACAATGCTACTGTGGCTCTACAACACTGAGGACCATACTACTGTGGCTCTACAACACTGAGGACCACCAGGTCAACTATATTCACAGGTCAGAAAACTAAACTGGTACTCTCTTCCCCTCCTGCTGCCTGTGCCCTATATCCTAAATGGGGTCTCTCGCCCTTTCGGTTTGTCTTTCCCTAGCCCCATGCAGCTGTCTCTTACCTTCCTTCTCATCACCTCTCTGTCTTACTTTCCCTCTCATCTGCCTCCACTCTCCATCACCTCTCTGTCTTACCTTCCCTCTCATCTGCCTTCGCTCCTCCACTCTCTATCACCTCTCTGTCTTACCTTCCCTCATCTGCCTCCACTCTCTATCACCACTCTGTCTTACCTTCCCTCTCATCTGCCTCCGCTCCTACACTCTCTATCACCTCTCTGTCTTACCTTCCCTCTCATCTGCCTCCGCGCCTCCACTCTCTATCACCTCTCTGTCTTACCTTCCCTCTCATCTGCCTCCACTCTCTATCACCTCTCTGTCTTACCTTCCCTCTCATCTGCCTCCGCGCCTCCACTCTCTATCACCTCTCTGTCTCACCTTCCCTCTCATCTGCCTCCACTCTCTATCACCTCTCTGTCTTACCTTCCCTCTCATCTGCCTCCACTCTCTATCATCTCTCTGTCTTACCTTCCCTCTCATCTGCCTCTGCGCCTCCACTCTATCACCTCTCTGTCTTACCTTCCCTCTCATCTGCCTCCGCGCCTCCACTCTCTATCACCTCTCTGTCTTACCTTCCCTCTCATCTGCCTCCGCGCCTCCACTCTGTCACCTCTCTGTCTTACCTTCCCTCTCATCTGCCTCCACTCTCTATCACCACTCTGTCTTACCTTCCCTCTCATCTGCCTCCGCTCCTCTGCTCTCGATCACCTCCGCTCTCCCCTCTCTCAGACAAAGTAACAATAGAGTGTCTAGGTCATTTGAACAGGTCAACACAAAAAGCTGACTTCCCATGCGTAGCCAGGTCATTTGAACAGGTCAACACAGGAAGCTGACTTCCCATGCGTAGCCAGGTCATTTGAACAGGTCAACACAGGAAGCTGACTTCCCATGAGTAGCCAGGTCATTTGAACAGGTCAACACAGGAAGCTGACTTCCCATGCGTAGCCAGGTCATTTGAACAGGTCAACACAGGAAGCTGACTTCCCATGAGTAGCCAGGTCATTTGAACAGGTCAACACAGGAAGCTGACTTCCCATGAGTAGTCAGGTCATTTGAACAGGTCAACACAGGAAGCTGACTTCCCATGAGTAGCCAGGTCATTTGAGCAGGTCAACACAGGAAGCTGACTTCCCATGAGTAGCCAGGTCATTTGTCACCACTGACTAAGACATACACACCACTAGATGAAACAACATCTAGGCTTCTCCTAACAGGCCACTTATGACATGGACTGTCTATCAAGATTACATTCAACTTCTATTGTTCTATATTCACCTTTCATTGGTTTATAATTCAATTGAGTATTGTTAATGTGGATATTTTAGAATGAATTGTAGAAGTCTGATGTGTCTAGGCCTAATTAACCAACATTGTTCACAAGGACCTCTTTAAATGTCATCTGTAACAAAACAATTGCAAGTATAAATCCATTGTGATCAGAACTCAATTCACTAATAAGAGTAACCATATTACCAGCCATTATAGGCTACAGATAGTTTGTCCAAAACACCAGTTGCTGCTTTGTTGTTGAAACACTTGTTACTGTACATTCACACAAAATTGACTTACACATATCAAAAACTGGGACTCACCATCTCGCCTCACGTTTGAAGACCGCATCACCTTGGCAGACACTACTTGGGCTTGTGTGCCCCCGGTAAAGCCCACCAGCAGCGCGAGCAACAGCGCAAGTACCACGCGCCCAGAGATGTTCATTCTGTCCGTGGCGTTTGCACACCGTAAACTAAAATCCCAAACGTGGAAGGACAATTTACTGTTCTGAAAAGAGAACAATTAGCTACTCGTGTTTTCCCTAGAGACTCAAGTAAAAGTTTGCTTAAAACTTTCGTGCTGTTCGCATCGTTTCTCCCGATTTGCTTTTTACTGTGAAGTTGGACTGGAGCAAACTGCCTGTCTCAAACTCACCATGCATGAGCTCTGCGGTTACAGCACACGGAGCAGGTTCATATACCTCAGACATATACTCCAGTCCACGGTCAAACACAAGCACCGATTTTTTTATCGCGAGTTAATCCTCACGGGTAATTCCATGAGAAATAGTCCACATTCCTTTAACTTCTCTGATATCAGAGCGAGCTGGAAATGCGTTGCAAAACTGAACTTCGAGGCTAATATTGTTTGTCTCTCGCTGTAGCTCTCCACATACACACTTGTGTGTGAATCTTCAGTCGGTCAGTTGATCAGAGGGGCAGACATCAGAGAGGAGGGTTGTCCCTCTTCCGTGATCCGGGACGAGGAAATAGACAAGAAGGAACATTTTAGCGGAAAAAAAGAAAACGTGGGAGGTCACAGTCAGACACAAACACACACAGGAGCCAGGAAGGGAATTTTCAGCGAGAAAGAAACTTGACTGGAGACGAAATAAACAGGAGAAGAGTCACTGACAGCATTGCACACTGACACTAATAAAGTATGCCCTCTGGGCAAAACGTGTCCAGGGAAGAACTCTGACATGAATTCACTTGTTGAAGCGCCTGTTGAATAAGTGGAAACCATGTCTGACAATGTTCTTCATTTCATAATTTCACTGAGCAAATGCAAGCATGTCTTAAAGAGTTCCAAGCTATTATACAGCTATAATACATCTAAACGTTTCACTAATTTGGTTTATGAATGTATTCTGTTCATTTACATGTAATAGCGTGACATTCGTAGAATATTATTTTGCAAAGTGTAGCCTGTTCAGGCTATTGAAGGCTGTGCTGAAATCTGCAGATATATTCGTAATGCCTATAATATACTGAGGCCTTGTTATTTTCTTGTTTTGTAGATACTATAGGAGGCTTTGTAGTGTGACAAGACAACAGTCTCTCCCTCAATGTTAGCAAAACAAAGGAGTTGATTGTTGACTTCAGGAAGCAGAGGACAGAACATGCCCGATCCACATCAATGAGACTGCAATGGAGAGAGTCAGCAGTTTTAAGTTCCTCTGCGTCCACTTTATTTATTAGATTTATTTCTCCTTTATTTAATCAGGTAGGCTAGTTGAGAACAAGTTCTCATTTACAACTGCGACCAGGCCAAGATAAAGCAAAGCAGTGCGACACAAACAACAACACAGAGTTACACATGGAATAAACAAACATACAGTCAATAACATAATAGAAAAAAAATCTATATACAGTGTGAGCTAATGAGGTAAGATAACGGAGGTAAGGCAATACATAGGCCAATGGTGGCGAAATAATTACAATTCAGCAATTAAACACTGGAGTGACAGATTTGCTGAAGATGAATGTGAAAGTAGAGATACTGGGCTGCAAAGGAGAATAAAAAAAAGAACAGTATGGGGATGAGGTAGTTGGATGGGATATTTACAGATGGGCTATGTACAGGTGCAGTGATCTGTGAGCTGCTCTGACAGCTGGTGCTTAAAACCTTCTCTCAATAGGGGGTGCTGTTTGCACTTTGTAAAAATGTTGTTCCCAAATTAAACTGCCTCGTACTCAATTCTTGCTCGTACAATATGCATATTATTATTACTATTGGATAGAAAACACTCTCTAGTTTCTAAAACCGTTTGAATTATATCTGTGAGTAAAACAGAACTCGGGTTGGAGCAATTTTCCTATGAGGAAATCTGAAATCTGCAGGCTGTTCTGAGGTCAGTTTATTAATTTGCATGTCTTCTATTGGTTGAGATGCACTGCATACGCCTTCCCCTGGATGTTAGCAAATAGTGAGAATTGGAATGGAGTTGCTAGGCAGATCTGAGGCCTTATCAATGGGCTGGCAACGTGGGGTCCTGTCTTTCCTTCGTTCGCCATGAAGCAAGACAGACCTCAGAATGGCGTTCTAGAAAGCTCCCGTTATAGCCCTTGGAATATATCCGGCTCTGATTTTATTCGATATAGGTGTTAAAGACATCATAATGTTGTTATTTTAAACCAAGTTATATCCGTTTATATCAGTATATTGCGATTTTCGGGTATTTATTTGTGCTGCGTTCTAGTGAGTTGGGCACGTCTGGGCCACATGGCTAGTGTTTACTGCTAATTCCAAAGTTGAAGGTGACAATCTACAACCGAGCAACGATTCTTTTGGACAAAGGACAACTTGCCCAAGATTCTGATGGGAGCTCAACAAAAAGTAGGAACTATTTATGATGTTAATTCGTTGTTCTGTTGAAAAATGTAAAACTCATATTCCGCCATTAATTTCGGTGCGGTCTCGCTTTAACGCACGCTGTATGTCGTAGTAACGTTAATTTTAAAAATCTAACACAGCGATTGCATTAAGAACTAATGTATCTTTCATTTGCTGTCCAGCCTGTATTTTTTAGTCAAGTTTATGATTAGTTAGTGATTAGATTAGGTGCCTCTCCCAAGATTTCTCCCGACATATTGTTGGCAGCTTGGCTACTATTCTCATTGTATAACCACGATTTGTGCTGCTAAATATGCACATTTTTGAACAAACTCTATATGTATTGTGTAATATGATGTTATAGGACTGTCATCTGAAGAAGTTTGAGAAGGTCAGTGAAAAAATGTATAACTTTTGCTGGTTTATTCGTTATCGCTATTGTTGGCTTGAATCAATGCTGTTGTGTGGTTGGCTTTGTAGTAAGCTAATATAATGCTATATTGTGTTTTCGCTGTAAAACACTTAAAAAATCTGAAATATTGGCTGGATTCACAAGATGTTTGTCTTTCATTTGCTGTACGCTGTGTATTTTTCATAAATGTTTTATGATGAGTATTTAGGTAATTCACGTTGGTCTCTGTAGTTATTCTAGTTGCTTTAGTGAGAGTTGTGATGGTGGCTGCAATGGTAAACTATGATTTATACCTGAAATATGCACATTTTTCTAACAAAACATATGCTATACAATAAATATGTTATCAGACTGTCATCTGATGAAGTTGTTTCTTGGTTAGTGGCTATTTATATCTTTATTTGGTCGAAATTGTGATAGCTACCTATGCAGGAAAAAAATGGTGGGAAAAAAAAGTTGTGTCTTTTGCTATCGTGGTTAGCTAATAGATTTACATATTGTGTCTTCCCTGTAAAACATTTTAAAAATCAGAAATGATGGCTGGATTCACAAGATGTGTATCTTTCATCTGGTGTCTTGGACTTGTGATTTAATGATATTTAGATGCTAGTATTTACTTGTGACGCTATGCTAGGCTATGCTAGTCAGCTTTTTTACTGATGGGGGTGCTCCCGGATCCGGGATTGTGTGCAAGTAGAAGTTAAAGTTAGTGAGGGAGATATGAGTCCCCAGCTTCAGTGATTTTTGCAATTCGTTCCAGTCATTGGCAGCAGAAAACTGGAAGGAAAGGCGGCCAAAGGATGAATTGGCTTTGGGGGTGACAAGTGAAATATACCTGCTGGAGCGCGTGCTACAGGTGGGTGCTGCTATGGTGACCAGTGAGCTGAGATAAGGCGGGGCTTTACCTAGTAAAGACTTATAGATGACCTGGAGCCAGTGGGTTTGGCAACGAATATGAAGCGAGGGCCAGCCAACGAGAGAGTACAGGTCGCAGTGGTGGGTAGTATATGGGGCTTTGGAGACAAAACTGATGGCACTGTGATAGACTGCATCCAATTTGCTGAGTAGAGTGTTGGAGGCTATTTTGTAAATGACATCGCCAAAGTCAAGGATCGGTAGGATGGTCAGTTTTACGAGGGCATGTTTGGCAGCGTGAGTGGAGGATGCTTTGTTACAAAATAGGAAGCCGATTCTAGATTTAATTTTGGATTGGAGATGATTAATGTGAGTCTGGAAGGAGAATTTACAGTCTAGCCAGACACCTAGGTATTTGTAGATGTCCACTTATTCTAAGTCAGAAGCGTCCAGAGTAGTGATGCTAGACAGGAGGGCGGGTGCGGGCAGCGATCGGTTGAAGAGCATGCATTTAGTTTTACTTGCATTTAAGAGCAGTTGGAGGCCACGGAAGGAGAGTTGTATGGCATTGAAGCTCGTCTGGAGGTTAGTTAACACAGTGTCCAAAGAAGGGTCAGAAGTATACAGATGTAGGGTGAAGACTTGACATGGACCAACAAGAGGGCGCAACAGCGTCTCTACTTCCTAAGGCGGTTGAAGAAATTCGGCACGCCGCCACAAGGCCCTCCAGCGGGGGGTTGAAGACGGCCCAGTACATCACTGGGGCCGTGGCCCTCCAGCGGGTGGTTAAAGACGGCCCAGTACATCACTGGGACCGTGGCCCTCCAGCGGGTGGTTGAAGACGGCCCAGTACATCACCGGGACCGTGGCCCTCCAGCGGGTGTTTGAAGACGGCCCAGTACATCACCGGGACCGTGGCCCTCCAGCGGGTGGTTGAAGACGGCCCAGTACATCACCGGGACCGTGGCCCTCCAGCGGGTGGTTGAAGACGGCCCAGTACATCACCGGGACCGTGGCCCTCCAGCGGGTGGTTGAAGACGGCCCAGTACATCACCGGGACCGTGGCCCTCCAGCGGGTGGTTGAAGACGGCCCAGTACATCACCGGGACCGTGGCCCTCCAGCGGGTGGTTGAAGACGGCCCAGTACATCACCGGGACCGTGGCCCTCCAGCGGGTGGTTGAAGACGGCCCAGTACATCACCGGGACCGTGGCCCTCCAGCGGGTGGTTGAAGACGGCCCAGTACATCACCGGGACCGTGGCCCTCCAGCGGGTGGTTGAAGACGGCCCAGTACATCACCGGGACCGTGGCCCTCCAGCGGGTGGTTGAAGACGGCCCAGTACATCACCGGGACCGTGGCCCTCCAGCGGGTGGTTGAAGACGGCCCAGTACATCACCGGGACCGTGGCCCTCCAGCGGGTGGTTGAAGACGGCCCAGTACATCACCGGGACCGTGGCCCTCCAGCGGGTGGTTGAAGACGGCCCAGTACATCACCGGGACCGTGGCCCTCCAGCGGGTGGTTGAAGACGGCCCAGTACATCACCGGGACCGTGGCCCTCCAGCGGGTGGTTGAAGACGGCCCAGTACATCACCGGGACCGTGGCCCTCCAGCGGGTGGTTGAAGACGGCCCAGTACATCACCGGGACCGTGGCCCTCCAGCGGGTGGTTGAAGACGGCCCAGTACATCACCGGGACCGTGGCCCTCCAGCGGGGGGTTGAAGACGGCCCAGTACATCACCGGGACCGTGGCCCTCCAGCGGGTGGTTGAAGACGGCCCAGTACATCACCGGGACCGTGGCCCTCCAGCGGGTGGTTGAAGACGGCCCAGTACATCACCGGGACCGTGGCCCTCCAGCGGGTGGTTGAAGACGGCCCAGTACATCACCGGGACCGTGGCCCTCCAGCGGGTGGTTGAAGACGGCCCAGTACATCACCGGGACCGTGGCCCTCCAGCGGGGGGTTGAAGACGGCCCAGTACATCACCGGGACCGTGGCCCTCCAGCGGGTGGTTGAAGACGGCCCAGTACATCACTGGGACCGTGGCCCTCCAGCGGGTGGTTGAAGACGGCCCAGTACATCACCGGGACCGTGGCCCTCCAGCGGGTGGTTGAAGACGGCCCAGTACATCACCGGGACCGTGGCCCTCCAGCGGGTGGTTGAAGACGGCCCAGTACATCACCGGGACCGTGTTCCCGCCCACCCAGGTCACATCATCTAAATGGTGCCTGAGGCAGGCCCGCAACATCATCAAGGACCTCACACACCCCAGCCACTAGTTCACTCCCTTACCGGTATTGGTATTGGACGGTATTGGAGCATGAAGTCTGACTACAACAGGCTCAGAGACCTTTTCTGTCTACAAAGCATCAGACTGCTGAACACTTGAACTGGACTGACCACCTGCTCTGATTCTCCACACCTTGACACAAATGCACTCTCACGCTCACACACACACACACACACACGCTCACACACACACACACACACACACACACACACACACACACACACACACACACACACACACACACACACACACACACACACACACACACACACACACACACACACACACACACACACACACACACACACACACACACACACACACACACACACACACACACACACACACACACACACACACACACACACACACACACACACACACACACACTTCTACCATACTCTTATTATAATTCCACAATTTAAACACTTGCCCTCCTTCCCCAATACACGTGTAAATATTGGACTATAAATGGAGCATTCCTGTATTATACTTACGCTAAAATGCTTACTTTATGTATTTATTCTAATCTTTGATTATTTCTTATTAATGTTGCATTGTCGAGAAGTAAGCATTTGATTGGAGGGTGTATACCATGTGTGTCCTGTACATACCACTAATACAACTGGAAACGGAACACTATTGATAGAGTGTAGGCCTACATATTATACCTCCCTCCCTTCCTCCCTCCCCCCCTTATCTCTCTCCATCTCTCTCTCTCTCAATTCAATTTAAGGGGCTTTATTGGCATGGAAAACATATGTTTACATTGCCAAAGCAACTGGAATAGAAAGTTAACTAAAGTTAAATAAACACAAAAAAATGACAGTAAACATTTCACTCACAAAAGTTCAAAAGAATGTCATATTACTCTTGTGGCAACAGGGCACAAATCCTGCTGCTGGTATTTCACCCTGGTATTTAACTCTTGTAGCGGTCATCGTATGAAGAAGGTGTGGACCAAAGCGCAGCGTGGGAAGTGTTCATAATTATTTATTAAAACAACTGAACACTGAGACAAAATAACAAAATGTAACAACACGAAACAGTTCTGTCTGGTGAAGACACAAAAACAGAAAACAAATACCCACAAAAACCTTGTGGGAAAAAGCTACCTAAGTTTGGTTCTCAATCAGAGACAACGATAGACAGCTGCCTCTGATTGAGAACCACACCGGCCAAACAACAAAGAAATACAAAACATAGAAAATGAACATAGAATGCCCACCCAAATCACACCCTGACCAAAATAGAGACATAAAAAGCTCTCTATGGTCAGGGTGTGACAACTCTGGTATTTCACACTGGTATTTCACCCAATACATATGGGAGTTTATAGAGTGTCTAAAACAACATTGGATTTGTTTTTTAATTCTTTGTGGGTCTGTGTAATCTGAGGGAAATATGTGTCTCTAACGTGGTCATACATTTGGCAGGAGGTTAGTAAGTGCACCTCAGTTTCCACCTCATTTTGTGGGCAGTGTGCACATAGCCTACGGCAGCCTTTCTTTCTCTCTTTCTCTTTCTCCCTCCCTCCCTCTCCCCCCTTCTCTCTCTCCATCTCTCTCTCTCTCTCTGTGTCTCTCTCTCCCCCTTCTCGCTCTCTCTTCCCCCCACTCTCCTCGGTTTCTCTCTCCCCCTTCTCGCTCTCTCTTCCCCCCACTCTCCTTGGTTTCTCTCTCCCCCTTCTCTCTCTCTCTCTCCCTCTCTCTCCCCCTTCTCTCTCCCCCTTCTCTCTCTCTCCCCCTCTCTCTCTCTCCCCCTTCTCTCTCTCTCTCCCCCTTCTCTCTCTCTCTCCCCCTTCTCTCTCTCTCTCCCCCCTCTCTCTCCCCCTTCTCTCTCTCTCTCTGTCTCTCTCTCTCCCCTTTCTCTCTCTCTCTCCCCCTTCTCTCTCTCCCTCCCCCTCCCCCCAGGTTTGTTCTTACAGTGCCAACACCATTCACAGATACTTTATCTTCATGGGGTAAACTTGCCACAACGCTGAGAAAGCATGAACTATTTCATTTCCCAACATTCCCATAAGTAATATAGCATCTTTAAAAACAAACACTCAGATATTATCTAAAAGTACAAATCTATAAACACGCACACACACACACACACGCACCCGCACACGCACACATGACTCAACTGTATGCATCATAAACATTAAGATACAAACTATACAATGATTTATAAAACTAGATAAACACACACCAGAGTGTATATATCTGCATGTGAGCGTGTGGATGTGTTTGGTCCTTTGTAGCTCAGTTGGTAGAGCATGGCACTTGTAACACCAGGGTAGTGGGTTTGATTCCTGGGACAATCCATACATAACATGTATGCACGCATGGATAAAAGCATCTGCTAAATGACATATATTATTATAATTATTATTTTGTGTATGAATGTGTCAGTGAGATATGTGGAGATACTCCCAGAGTCATGTGGAGGTGAGATCTGAGAAGTGTCGTATTAATACTGATTAGTATCAAATATAGTTATTAAACTTTTCCTTATAATTCCCCCATAATTCTAGGAGTGTACACTGAGATCTGAACAGCAAGACAGAGGATTCTGGGATACCAGAATGATGCCTCAGGATGGAGACATGTCCTCTCTGTAATGTCTCCCAAACACACACATACACACACAGTTATAACAAGGAATTTACAGAAGTAACTGGCATAGGCTCAGATGCCAGATTCATTTGGGACATTCTGGTTCTATGGGAGAGATTCCTTTGGGACATTCTGGTTCTATGGGAGAGATTCCTTTGGGACATTCTGGTTCTATGGGAGAGATTCCTTTGGGACATTCTGGTTCTATGGGAGAGATTCCTTTAGGACATTCTGGTTCTATGGGAGAGATTCCTTTAGGACATTCTGGTTCTATGGGAGATATTCCTTTAGGACATTCTGGTTCTATGGGAGAGATTCCTTTAGGACATTCTGGTTCTATGGGAGAGATTCCTTTAGGACATTCTGGTTCTATGGGAGAGATTCCTTTAGGACATTCTGGTTCTATGGGAGAGATTCCTTTAGGACATTCTGGTTCTATGGGAGAGATTCCTTTAGGACATTCTGGTTGTCTTGGAAACACAGCCTGTATAATGTAAGAATAGAACAATGATGGTTACTGTCACTCACCAACATTCTCATCCTGCCAGCACACATCTCACTGACTTACCTTTCAACCACCTGGTCATCCTCCATACCCTCAACCTTTGACCTTACACACAGAGTCCACCTCCCTTCCCCCTGCCCTAGCTATCTAGTCAGCCCCCTATGCCACTGTTCTAGAGCAAGAGTTGTTGGCTTGGACAGGATGTAGGTAATGTGTGTCAGTCGTAGACAGAGGTGTACACAGTTGACAATCAGGAGGCTGAGCACACCATCGCAAACCACTCTGTCTCCGTGGAAGACTAATTAATAGAGATACAATAATTCAGTCTGCATAGCTCTGTGTGTGTGTGTGTGTGTGTGTGTGTGTGTGTGTGTGTGTGTGTGTGTGTGTGTGTGTGTGTGTGTGTGTGTGTGTGTGTGCGTGTGTGTGCGCGTGTGCCTTCGGAAAGTATTCAGACCCCTTGACCTTTTCCGAAATGTGTTAGGTGACAGCCGTGTTCTAAAATAGATTAAGACAAAAGATCCCTCATCAATCTACACACAATACCCCATAATAACAATAAACATTTTTTTTTCTTTTTAGATTTTCTAGTTAATTTATATATATTTTTTTACAAATTCACATTTACATAAGTATTCAGACCCTTTACTCAGTACTTTTTTGAAGCACATTTGGTAGCGATTACAGCCTCGACTCTTCTTGGGTATGACGCTACAGGCTTGGCACACCTGTATTTGGGGAGTTTCTCCCATTCTTCTCTGCAGATCCTCTCAAGCTCTGTCAGGTTGGATGGGGAGAGTCGCTGCACAGCTATTTTCAGGTCTCTCCAGAGATGTTCGATCAGGTTCAATTCCGGGCTTTGGCTGGGCCACTCAAGGACATTCAGAGACTTGTCCCGAAGCCACTCCTGCGTTGTCTTGGTTATGTGCTTAGTGTCGTAGTCCTGTTGGAAGGTGAACCTTCGCCCCAGTCTGAGGTCCTGAGCACTCTGGAGCAGGTTTTCATCAAGGATCTCTCTGTACTTTGCTCCGTTCATCTTTGCCTCAATATCCTGACTAGTGTCCCAGTCCCTGCCGCTGAAAAACATCCCCACAGCATGATGCTGCCACCACCATGCTTCACCGTAGAGATGGTGCCAGGTCTCTTCCAGATGTGACGCTTGGAATTCAGGCCAAAGAGTTGAATCTTGGATTCATCAGACCAGAAAATCTTGTTTCTCATCGGTTGAGAGTCTTTAGGTACCTTTTGGCAAACTCCAAGCGGGCTGGGCCAACCTACCATAAAGGCCTGATTGGTGTGCTGCAGAGATATTTGTCCTTCTGGAAGGTTCTCCCATCCCCACAGAGGAACTCTGGAGCTCTGTCAGAGTGACCATCGGGTTATTGGTCACCTCCCTGACCAAGGCCCTTCTCCCCTGATTGGCCAGTTTGGCCGGGCAGCCAGCCTCACCTGATGTTTTTACACAAAACCGAAGCCAAAGGGAAATTGTTAGAGCTCTGAAGTTCGCAGGCAATATAATTCAATTCAAACTGTTGGCTAGATATTTCAACACTGTATGGCAAGCGTGAATGTCTGACGTTTATGAGGCTGCTTTGAGCCACAGCTCCTTCTAGCTACATTAACAATCTAATCGTGTCTTTAGTGTGGTATGGAGAATCCTCACGACCACGTGAAGAATGTTGTATTGTGCGACCTCCCGTCTGTGCCACATGGTTTAGTGTGAGCATCACTACGTTGCCAAGACAACAAGCTACAGGAAAGACAGTTTTTTAATGTGAGAGGCTCAGAGATGTTAGCATTTTGAAAGTCGTGTAGTGTTCGCCTGGTATTGGGGTGAATTAAAGTATTCTCAGACACCGAGAGGGGATTTTGGGGGTTCCTCACATCTCTTATGGAGCTCCGGGTATAGTACTGTAGAGTAGGGGTGTGTGTGTGTGTGTTTGTCTGTGTAAATGCATGTGTGTGCATGTGAGTCTTTGTGGATTGTCTTGCAACACAGAGTGGCATTGTGGCTTTCAGACAACCATTCTCCACCGAGAGCTGTGAGACCGTGGGTCAGAGGTCAAAGAGCACAGATCCTTTCTGTCTTTCTCCACTTCTCTCTTATCATCCCCTTTCCCATCCCCTCACCCCCCATCCCCCATCCCCTCACCCCCTCATCACCATCCCCTCATCCCCCCATCCCCCCATCCTCTCACCCCCCATCCCCCATCCCCTCACCCCCTCATCCCCCATCCCCTCATCCCCCCATCCCCCCATCCTCTCATCCCCTCATCCCCATCCCCTCATCCCCTCATCCCCCCATCCCCTCATCCTCTCATCCCCTCATCCCTGGGCTTACTGTCAGATGAAATAAGATTAGCTGTGGTGGTAGGGGAGAGCTGGAGGCAAAAGAGAGACGTGACCTGATTGGACTGTGTGCATGAGTGTTTGTGTGGATGTGAGAGGGTAACACTTTATTTTGATAGTCCATCTGTAGATGCTCTACAGACTATCAGTAACATTTCAACTATCTACTAACCCTAATTCTAGCTCTAACCGCTCTAAGGAGAGAGAGAGAGAAAGAGAGAGAGAGTGGAGGATGGATAGAGAAACTTGGAGAAAAAAGAGGAGAGAGAGAGAGGGGAGGATGGATAGAGAAACTTGGAGAGAGAAGAGGAGAGAGAGAGAGAGGGGAGGATGGATAGAGAAACTTGGAGAGAAAAGAGGAGAGAGAGAGAGGGGAGGATGGATAGAGAAGAAAGAGAGAAGATGAGAGAGAGAGAGAGGGGAGGATGGGTAGAGAAACTTGAAGAGAAAAGAGGAGAGAGAGAGGGGAGGATGGATAGAGAAACTTGGAGAGAAAAGAGGAGAGAGAGAGAGAGGGGAGGATGGTTAGAGAAACTTGGAGAGAAAAGAGGAGAGAGAGAGAGAGGGGAGGATGGATAGAGAAACTTTGAGAGAAAAGAGGAGAGAGAGAGAGAGAGGGGAGGATGGATAGAGAAACTTGGAGAGAAAAGAGGAGAGAGAGAGAGAGAGGGGAGGATGGATAGAGAAACTTGGAGAGAAAAGAAGAGAGAGAGAGAGAGGGGAGGATGGATAGAGAAGAAAGAGAAAAGTGTTCCATGCCTGTGCTGTATAAATAAATGGTGGTTTGATTTGAAGGATTATTAAGCTGTTAAACCTGTCTAGGATCAGCGTGGCGCTAGCGGCACACCCCCCCCCCCCCCACTGAAAAACCAGTGCCGCGAAATTCAAAAAAAATATTTTTTTAAAATATTTAACTTTCACACATTAAAGTCCAATACAGCTAATGAAAGACACAGATCTTATGAATCCAGTCAACATTTCCGATTTTTAAAATGTTTTACAGGGAAGACACAATATGTAAAGATGTACATCTATTACCTAAAAACACATTAGCATATTCCACCATCTTTTATTTGTCCACCAACACCAGTAGCCATCACCAATTCGGCTAAACTAAGATATTTATAGCCCCTAACCAACAAAAAAACTCATTAGATGACAGTCTGATAACATATTTATGGTATGGGATAGGTTTTGTTAGAAAAAAGTGCATATTTCAGGTATATGGCATAGTTTACAATTGCACCCACCATCACAAATGGACTAGAATAATTACAATGAGCAACGTGTTTACCTAACTACTAATCATCAAACATTTCGTAAAAATACACAGCATACACGAATCGAAAGACACAGATCCTGTGAATACAGACAATATTTCAGATTTTCTAAGTGTCTTACAGCGAAAACACAATAAATCGTTATATTAGCTTAGCACATAGCAATTAGCAGCCCAGCATTGATTCTAGCCAAAGTGAGCGATAAAAGTCAACATCGCCAAAAGATATTAATTTTTTCACTAACCTTCTCAGAATTCTTCCGATGACACTCCTGTAACATCACATTACAACATGCATATACAGTTTGATCGAAAATGTTTATATTTAGCCACCAAAATCATGGTTAGACAATGTGAAATGTAACTCAGCTGGTCAGAATTTGTCCTTGCGCCACTTAGACAGTGATCTACTCTTATACATAAATACTCATAAACGTGACTAAAAAATATAGGGTGGACAGGGATTGATAGACAATTTAATTCTTAATACAATTGCGTTATTACATTTTTTAATTTATCCTTACTTTTCAATACAGTTTGCGCCAAGCGAAGCTACGTCAAAAAACATGGCGTCCTAAGCCACTAAAATGTTTCGACAGAAACACGATTTATCATAATAAAAATGTCCTACCTTGAGCTGTTCTTCCATCAGTATCTTGGGCAAAGGATCCTTTCTTGGGAGAAATCGTCTTTTGGTGGAAAGCTGTCCTCTTGCCATGTGGAAATGTCAACTACGTTCGGGATGAACTGAAAAGCGTTCCCAACTTTTCACATCGTTGCAAAAATAAATGTCCCAAAATCGCACTAAACGGATATAAATTGCTATAAAACGCTTTAAATTAACTACTTTGTGATGTTTGTAACTCCTATAACGAGTGAAAAGATGACCGGAGAAATATAACAGGCTAAACTAATGCTTGGAACAGGAGAGGGTCGGTGTCTTCCACGCGCGTTACGCAGCAAGAAAAGACTTGCTAGCTAAAGGTTTTTTTCATTTGTAGTGCCTGTGAACGAGCAATCGAGCCCGTTGGAATCGTCATCACGTAAAGGCATCCAGGGGAAGACGTAAGAAGTGTCCGTATAGTCATAGCAACGACAGTGCCCGTTTAAATGACTTCAGAAAAGTGGCCAACGTTTCTCAAATCTGACTCCATGTCAGGGAAATTGCTGTAGAATGGGCTCTGTTCCACTTAGAGACAAAATTTCAACTCCTATAGAAACTATAGACTGTTTTCTATCCAATAATAATAATAATATGCATATTGTACGATCAAGGATTTTGTGGGAAGCCGTTTAAAAAATTAGCCACATTAGCATAAATAGTCTAAACAGCGCCCCCATCCCCAACAGGTTAATGGGAGGTTTGGACATGACTATTCGATATAACTATTCCTTTAACAGAAGATAACAAAAGCCACCTTGGATGCTGAACAAGTACCAGCTTGTTTATTCTTTTAGATGTTTCTTGCTGGTCTTTTTCATTCTTCTTTCCCTATGCCTTTTCTCACTGCCCTTTTCTTACCTCTCTCCCTTTTATTAGCTGTCATGATTGTACTATGTGCCCCCTCTTTCTCTAAGCCCTCTCCCATTCCTTCCACCATGGGAATCTATGGAGAAGGTTGTTATTCTAAGGACAGCATTGCATAGCTTGTTCATCATTATCTGTCTGAAGCAAGGACATTATTCTCTCAATGTTGATCTGTCTCCTCCCTATCCTCTACACCTACTCCCTCTTTCACTCCATATTCATCTGGCCTCTCCCCTCCTTTGCCTTCCTCTCTCCTCCTTTCCCCTCCTCTCCTCTCCTCTCCTTTCCCCTACTCTCTTCTCTTCTCCTTTCCTTTACTCCTCCCCTTTCCCCTCCTCTCCTTTCACCTCCTCTCCTCTCGTTTCCCCTCCTCCCCTCTGCTCCCTCTCCTCTCCTTTCATTTCCCCTCCTCTCCTTTCCTCTCCTCTCCTCTCCTTTCCCCTCCCCTCCTCTTCATTCTCCTCCTTCCATCTGCTTCCCTCTCTTCTCCTTTTCCTCCTCTCCTTCTCCTCCTCTCCTTCTAACTCCTCTCCTTTCCCCTCCTCCCCTCTGCTCCGACTCTCCTTTCCTTTCCTCTCCTTTCCCCTCCTCTTCCTTCCTCTCCTCTCCTTTCCTCTCCTCTCCTCTCCTCTCCTTTCCCTTCATCTCCTTTCCCCTCTTCTCCTTTCCTTTCCCCTCCTCTCCTTTTCCTTCCTCTGCTCTCCTTTCCCCTCCCCATCTCTACTCCCTTCTCCTCTCCTCTCCTTTCCTTTCCTCTCCTCTCCTCTTATCTCCCCCCTCTCCTTTCCTCTCCCCTTCTTCCCCTCCTCTCCTCTCCTCTCCTCTCCTCTCCTTTCCCCTCCTCTCCTTTCCTTTCCTCTCCTCTCCTTTCCCCTCCTCTCCTTTCTCCTCCTCTCCTCTCCCTTTTACCTCCTCTCCTTTCCCCTTTCCTCTCCTCCCCTCTGCTCACTACTCATTTCCTCTCCTCTCCTTTCCTATCCTTCCCCCTCCTCTACTTTCCTCTCCTCTCCCCTCCTCTCCTCTCCTTTCCCCTCCTCTCATTTCCTTTCCTCTCCTCTCCTTTCCCCTCCTCTCCTTTCTCCTCCTCTCCTCTCCCTTTTACCTCCTCTCCTTTCCCCTTTCCTCTCCTCCCCTCTGCTCACTACTCATTTCCTCTCCTCTCCTTTCCTATCCTTCCCCCTCCTCTACTTTCCCCTCCTCTCCACTCCTTTCCCCATTCTACTCTCCTCTCCTCTCCTTTCCCCTCCTCTCTTCTCCTTTCCCCTCCACTCCTCTCCTTTTTACCTTGTCTCCTCTCCTCTCCTTTCCTCTCCTCTCCTTTCCTTTCCTCTCCTCTCCTCTTATCTCCCCCCTCTCCTTTCCTCTCCCCTTCTTTCCTCTCCTCTCCTCTCCTCTCCTCTCCTCTCCTCTCCTCTTCTCTCCCATCCCCTCCTCTCCTTTCCCCACCTCTCCTTTCCTTTCCTCTCCTTTCCCCTCCTCTCCTTTCTCCTCCTCTCCTCTCCCTTTTACCTCCTCTCCTTTCCCCTTTCCTCTCCTCCCCTCTGCTCACTACTCATTTCCTCTCCTCTCCTTTCCCATCCTTCCCCCCTCCTCTACTTTCCCCTCCTCTCCACTCCTTTCTCCATTCTACTCTCCTCTCCTCTCCTTTCCCCTCCTCTCTTCTCCTTTCCCCTCCACTCCTCTCCTTTTTACCTCCTCTCCTCTCCTCTCCTCTCCTCTTATCTACCCCTCTCCTTTCCTCTCCCCTTCTTTCCCCTCCTCTCTTTTCCTCTCCTCTCCTCTCCTCTCCTCTCCTCTCCTCTCCTCTCCTCTCCTCTCCTCTCCTCTCCTCTCCTTTCCCCTCCTCTCCTTTCCTTTCCTCTCCTCTCCTTTCCCCTCCTCTCCTTTCCTTTCCTCTCCTCTACTTTCCCCTCCTCTCCACTCCTTTCTCCATTCTACTCTCCTCTCCTATCCTTTCCCCTCCTCTCTTCTCCTTTCCCCTCCACTCCTCTCCTTTTTAGCTCCTCTCCTCTCCTCTCCTCTCCTCTCCTCTCCTCTCCTCTCCTCTCCTCTCCTCTCCTCTCCTCTCCTCTCCTTTACCCTCCTCTCCTCTCCTTTACCCTCCTCTCCTTCCCCATACTCTCCTTTCCCCTTCTCCCCCCTCCCATCCTCTCCCCTCCCCTCCCTCCTCTCCCCTCTCCTCCCATCCCCTCTGCTCCCCTCCCACCCCCCCTCTATCTATGATGCGGTGCATGATTCCGTAGTGTTCCCACAGTAGCGTAGTGTTCCCCCCTGCTCTCCTTTCCCCCCTCTCCTCTCCTTTTCCTCCTTTCCTCTCCCCTCCTCTCCTCTTCTTTCCCCTCCTCCCCTCCCATCCCCTCCTCTATCTATGATGCGGTGCATGATTCTGTAGTGTTCCCACAGTAGCGTTCCTCTCTCTGATACAATCTGGGAATATGAGAATGTCTTCATGACCCTCTCCCTCGCCGACACGCTCTGCTCAAGCAGGAGCCTCTCCCAGTTTTCCTTCATTAGGGATGGATATCAGAACATCGAACAGAGAGAAGGCATTGGGTGGGAACGGGAACAGAGATGTGACCCTCTGATACACGTGTGATCAAACCTATTGTCCAATCAGATAAGGTTTAATTGGAGAAGGCTTCTACTGTGGAAGTCCCGTCCTAAAGAGCTTCTGTGGTTGAACTAGACGCACCTGATGTTACACCTGATGTTGCACCTGATGTTACACCTGATGTTGCACCTGATGTCGCACCTGGTGATGCACCTGATGTTAAACCTGATGATGCACCTGATCTTGCACCTGATGTTGCACCTGATGTTGCACCTGATGTTGCACCTGATGTTACACCTGATGTTACACCTGATGTTGCACCTGATGTTGCACCTGATGTTACACCTGATGATGCACCTGATGTTGCACTTGATGTTACACCTGATGTTACACCTGATGTTGCACTTGATGATGCACCTGATGTTACACCTGATGTTACACCTGATGTTGACCTGATGTTACACCTGATGTTGCACCTGATGTTACACCTGATGTTGCACCTGATGTTACACCTGATGTTGACCTGATGTTACACCTGATGTTGACCTGATGTTGACCTGATGTTGACCTGATGTTGACCTGATGTTGCACCTGATGTTGCACCTGATGTTGCACCTGATGTTGCACCTGATGTTGCACCTGATGTTACACCTGATGATGCACCTGATGTTAAGGGAAAGCGTCAGAGTTTAGGGGCTCCGTGTTTGATTAGTTTATATCAGAGCCATTGAGAAAGTGTTCCATGAGTATAACTCTGTGTGTGTGTGTCTACGTTTTTGTTTGTGTGTGTGTGTGTGTGTATATATATTTTAGAGATATTCATCAGATAGCTGTATTAGACAGGTTGGTAGAGCAGACAGAGGATTATTAAGACTGATTTATCTTCTCTGTTTTCACACAGACCTTAGTGTCTCTCTACTCCACTGACGCACGCACGCACGCACGCACGCACGCACGCATGCACACACACACACACCGACAGCTTTCCCTGACAGAACAGATAACAGTTAATTGCCTTAGCTCTTCATTACCAGACCAAGAGCCCAGTCACAAAATGTGAAATGAAATCCTTTACGGTCATTACATGAATACATTACAGTAAAACAACACCAGAGCTATGCATTCAATAACAGCAGAAAGATTAACATCAGTATCGTGCTATAGGCCATTCTTCCTAGGACTGGACAGACCCCTTGCTGTTATCTATGAAGGGGAGGGCAGGGGATGATGGGATTGGGGATGCGGGAAGTGGATGGCGGATGGGAAAGGATTGTGTGTCTGCGGTTTATAATCAGACCTGTGTGTGTGTGTGTGTGTGTGTGTGTGTGTGTGTGTGTGTGTGTGTGTGTGTGTGTGTGTGTGTGTGTGTGTGTGTGTGTGTGTGTGTGTGTGTGTGTGTATTGTAAACACACAGTAGGCTACTTTGCAGAACATGAATCTGCTTCCAAGTTAATCAATCATTACTGTCGCTACACTTGTGTGTATGAGTGTGTGTGTGTGTTTATATTCCTATAGCGTGTCTGAGATTGTTTACATTCCTGAGCTGTGTGTGTGTGTGTGTGTGTGTGTATGAGTGTGTGTGTATTAGTGTGTGTGTGTGTGTGTGAGTATGTGTGTGTGTATTAGTGTGTGTGTGTGTATGAGTGTGTATTAGTGTGTTTGTGTGTGTATGAGTGTGTGTATGAGTGTGTTTGTGTGTGTATGAGTGTGTATGAGTGTGTATGAGTGTGTATGAGTGTGTGTGTGTGTGTGTATGTGTGTGTATGAGTGTGTTTGTGTGTGTATGAGTGTGTATGAGTGTGTGTGTGTGTATGTATGAGTGTGTTTGTGTGTGTATGTGTGTGTGTGAGTGTGTATGTGTGTGTATGAGTGTGTGTGTGTGTGTATGAGTGTGTTTGTGTGTGTATGAGTGTGTGTATGAGTGTGTTTGTGTGTTTGTGTGTGTATGAGTGTGTGTGTATGTATGTGTATGAGTGTGTGTGTGTGTGTATGAGTGTGTTTGTGTGTGTATGAGTGTGTGTATGAGTGTGTTTGTGTGTTTGTGTGTGTATGAGTGTGTGTGTATGTATGTGTATGAGTGTGTGTGTGTGTTTGAGTGTGTGTATGAGTGTGTTTGTGTGTGTATGAGTGTGTGTATGAGTGTGTTTGTGTGTGTATGAGTGTGTGTGTATGTGTGTGTATGAGTGTGTGTGTGTGTGTGTGTATGAGTGTGTATGAGTGTATGTGTGTGTATGAGTGTGTGTGTGTTTGGGCACATAGAGCCATGTTTCCATTCCCTCCAGCTAGAATAGCCGCCAAAAATGTCAAGTAGACTCAAACTCCATGTTAATCCACCTGCATGGGCATGGAAACAGGTCAGTGGTCAGTGGTCAGGGGTCAGGTCAGGGGTCAGGGGTCAGTGGTCAGGTCAGGGTTCAGGGGTCAGTGGTCAGGTCAGGGTTCAGTGGTCAGGTCAGGGTTCAGTGGTCAGGTCAGTGGAATCAGAGAAGTGCAGGGGGGGCTGCCTGAATCGACGTCCACGTAATCAATCGACGCCCGGGTTGCAGTTGTTGTTGGGGGTTAACTGCCTTGCTCAAGGGAAGAACGGCAGATTCTTCTACCTTTCTGGCTCGGGAATACAACCTTTCAGTTACTGGCCCGGATGCTCTTAACCGCTAGGCTACCTCCCACCTGATGGCCAGTCTGCCCCTACACACACGCACAAACAAGCCTGCGCACTTGCACGCACACACAAGCACACACTGAGTCTGATGTGGAGCTGGTGGGCTGCTTCTTATGCCCTGGAGAGACATACTGTAGGCCCAGGAGAGACATAGGCCCAGGAGAGACATAGGCCCTAGAGATACATAGGCCCAGGAGAGACATAGGTCCAGGAGAGACATAGGCCCAGGAGAGACATAGGCCCAGGAGAGACATAGGCCCAGGAGAGACATAGACCCAGGAGAGACATAGACCCAGGAGAGACATAGGCCCAGGAGAGACATAGGCCCAGGAGAGACATAGGCCCAGGAGAGACATTGGCCCAGGAGAGACATTGGCCCAGGAGAGAAAAAGGTCCAGGAGAGACATAGGTCCAGGAGAGACATAGGTCCATGAGAGACATAGGCCCAGGAGAGACATAGGCCCTAGAGAGACATAGACCCAGGAGAGACATAGGCACAGGAGAGACATAGGCCCAGGAGAGACATAGGCCCAGGAGAGACATAGGCCCAGGAGAGACATAGACCCAGGAGAGACATAGACCCAGGAGAGACATAGACCCAGGAGAGACATAGGCCCAGGAGAGACATAGGCCCAGGAGAGACATACAGTAGGCCCAGGAGAGACATAGGCCCAGGAGAGACATAGGCCCAGGAGAGACATGTGAATGAGGACCGTGTGGAGGTCTATGCAGGCATTTACAGCTAAATCTCTCTCTCTCAATTTCAATTCAATTTCAATTTCAATTCAATTTAAAACATATGTTAACATTGCCAAAGCAAGTGAAATAGATTATGAACAAAAGTGAAATAAACAATAAAAATGAACAGTAAACATTACACTCACAAAAGTTCATTTCAAATGTCATATATGTCTATATACAGTGTTGTGATGATGTACAAATAGTTAACACAAAGGGAAAATAAATAAACATAAATATAGGTTGTATTTACAATGGTGTTAATTCTTTACTGGTTGCCCTTTTCTTGTGGCAACAGGTCACAAATCTTGCTTCTTTAAATGCACACAGTGGTATTTCACCCTGTAGATATGGGAGTTTATCAAAATGGGGTTTGTTTTGGAATTCTTTGTGGGTCTGTGTAATCTCAGGGAAATATGTGTCTCTAAGTCATACATTTGGCAGGGTGCTAGGAAGTGCAGCTCGTTTCCACCTAATGTTGTGGGCAGTGTGCACATAGCCTGTCTTCTATTGAGAGCCAGGTCTGCCTACGGTAGCCTTTCTCAATAGCAAGTCTGTACTGTCGTGTTTCAGAGTTTCTAACCATGTCGGACCTTACTGTTCACGCTGTCGGTTCCGCTGGTCTTTAGTTTTAAACCGTTTCTCAGCCGTGTAGTCACCGCTCCACGCTGTCTGGTCTCGTAGATTCTAACCCTTGGTGACATCTGGTTCAACACCGTCCACCTGCTTGGTCTTTAGTCGTGTAGTTTTCTTAACCATTTGTAACTTATTAGGCTGGCACTGCATGTAACTGGTCAACAGAGATTTTCTTCTTCTCTGTTGAAAGTTTCAGAGTTTCTAACCATTTAGTATCTTTCAACTCACGCTGTCGGTCCCGCTTGTCTTTTGTAGAGCTAGAACAATTTTACACGCCTGTAGCAACCCGTCAATGCACTGGTCTCTAGAGATTTAAACGTCTTAACCATTTGTAACGTATTCAGCGGGCGCTGCATGCAACTGGTCTATAGAGAGTTTCTCAGTGGCTCCTTTTAAACACTCGGGGAAAAAGGGTGTTCCATTACGTTTGGCATGATGTCTGTGCTCACGTGGGTGTGGTTACTGACTGGATATATTTTACATGAAAAAATATTTTAGAAGGCTATCATCACATTTCATCTTCTCACAAGTAGTTTCATGTTTAAAGCGAGACCGAACTGAAATTAATGGCGGAATATTAGTTTGACATTTTTCAACAGAACAACGAATTAACATCATAAATAGTTCTTACTTTTTGATGAGCTCCCATCAGAATCTTGGGCAAGTTGTCCTTTGTCCAAAATAATTGTTGCTTGGTTGTAGATTGTCGCCTTCAACTTTGGAATTAGCAGTAAACATTAGCCATGTGGCGAAGATGTGCCCAACTCACCAAAACGCAGAACAAATAAAATACAGAAAATCGCAATATACTGATATAAACTGATATAACGGTTTAAAACGGTTTAAAATAACGGTTTAAAATAACAACATTATGATGTCTTTACATTGAGTGAACTACAGGACAAAATACAAACCCTTCAACCTAAAAAGGCCTGTGGAATTGATGATATCCTAAATGAAGTGATAAAATATACAGACCACAAATTCCTATTTGCTGTACTTATACTCATCATCCTCAGCTCCGGCATCTTCCCCAGTATTTGGAACCAAGGACTAATCACCCCAATCCACAAAAGTGGAGACAAATTTGACCCCAATAACTACCGGGGGATATGAGTCAACAGCAACCTTGGGAAAATCCTCTGCATTATCATTAACTTCACTAGTGTAGGGGTCAGCATTCGGAATTTTGGATGAAATGCATGCCCAAATTAAACTGCCTGCTCTCGGGCCCAGAAGATATGATATGCATATAACTGGTAGATTTGGATAGAAAACACTCTAAAGTTTCCAAAACTGTTAACTTCTACTTCATCACCATCGCGGGTCCGGGATCACCCCCAGCAGTAAAAAAGCTGACTAGCATAGCCTAGCATAGCTTCACAAGTAAATACTAGCATCTAAATATCATTAAATCACAAGTCCAAGACACCAGATGAAAGATACACATCTTGTGAATCCAGCCATCATTTCTGATTTTTAAAATGTTTTACAGGGAAGACACAATATGTAAATCTATTAGCTAACCACGATAGCAAAAGACACAACTTTTTTTCCCCACCATTTTTTCCTGCATAGGTAGCTATCACAATTTCGACCAAATAAAGATATAATTAGTCACTAACCCAGAAACAACTTAATCAGATGACAGTCTGATAACATATTTATTGTATAGCATATGTTTTGTTAGAAAAATGTGCATATTTCAGGTATAAATCATAGTTTACCATTGCAGCCACCAACACAACTCTCACCAAAGCAACTAGAATAACTACAGAGACCAACGTGAATTACCTAAATACTCATAAAACATTTATGAAAAATACACAGCGTACAGCAAATGAAAGACAAAGATCTTGTGAATCCAGCCAATATTTCAGATTTTTTAAGTGTTTTACAGCGAAAACACAATATAGCATTATATTAGCTTACCACAATAGCCAACCACACAACCGCATTTATTCACCGCATAGATAGCATTCGCAAAAACCAGCAAAAGATATAAAATGAATCACTAACCTTGACCAACTTCATCAGATGACAGTCTTATAACATCAGGTTATACAATACACTTATGTTTTGTTCGAAAATGTGCATATTTAGAGCTGCAAACCATGGTTATACATTGTGAATATGTAGCATCGATTCACCAGAATGTCCGGAGCTAGTTTGGACACTCACCTAATCTGACCAAAGAACTCATCATAAACTTGACATAAAAATACTTGTTGTATGGCAAATGATAGATACACTGGTTCTTAACCTGTTGGGGATGGGGGCGCTGTTTAGACTATTTATGCTAATGTGGCTAATTTTTTAAACGGCTTCCCACAAAATCCTTGATCGTACAATATGCATATTATTATTATTATTGGATAGAAAACAGTCTATAGTTTCTATAGGAGTTGAAATTTTGTCTCTAAGTGGAACAGAGCCCATTCTACAGCAATTTCCCTGACATGGAGTCAGATTTGAGAAACGTTGGCCACTTTTCTGAAGTCATTTAAAAGGGCTCTGTCGTTGCTATGACTATACGGACACTTCTTACGTCTTCCCCTGGATGCCTTTACGTGATGACGATTCCAACGGGCTCGATTGCTCGTTCACAGGCCCTACAAATGAAAAAAACCTTTAGCTAGCAAGTCTTTTCTTGCTGCGTAACGCGCGTGGAAGACACCGACCCTCTCCTGTTCCAAGCGTTAGTTTAGCCTGTTATATTTCTCCGGTCATCTTTTCACTCGTTATAGGAGTTACAAACATCACAAAGTAGTTAATTTAAAGCGTTTTATAGCAATTTATATCCGTTTAGTGCGATTTTGGGACATTTATTTTTGCAACGATGTGAAAAGTTGGGCACGCTTTTCAGTTCATCCCGAACGTAGTTGACATTTCCACATGGCAAGAGGACAGCTTTCCACCAAAAGACGATTTCTCCCAAGAAAGGATCCTTTGCCCAAGATACTGATGGAAGAACAGCTCAAGGTAGGACATTTTTATTATGATAAATCGTGTTTCTGTCGAAACATTTTAGTGGCTTAGGACGCCATGTTTTTTGACGTAGCTTCGCTTGGCGCAAACTGTATTGAAAAGTAAGGATAAATTAAAAAATGTAATAACGCAATTGTATTAAGAATTAAATTGTCTATCAATCCCTGTCCACCCTATATTTTTTAGTCACGTTTATGAGTATTTATGTATAAGAGTAGATCACTGTCTAAGTGGCGCAAGGACGTTTTCTTTACCAGCTTGTCTACATTTCACATTGTCTAACCATGATTTTGGTGGCTAAATATAAACATTTTCGATCAAACTGTATATGCATGTTGTAATGTGATGTTACAGGAGTGTCATCGGAAGAATTCTGAGAAGGTTAGTGAAAAAATTAATATCTTTTGGCGATGTTGACTTTTATCGCTCACTTTGGCTAGAATCAATGCTGGGCTGCTAATTGCTATGTGCTAAGCTAATATAACGATTTATTGTGTTTTCGCTGTAAGACACTTAGAAAATCTGAAATATTGTCTGTATTCACAGGATCTGTGTCTTTCGATTCGTGTATGCTGTGTATTTTTACGAAATGTTTGATGATTAGTAGTTAGGTAAACACGTTGCTCATTGTAATTATTCTAGTCCATTTGTGATGGTGGGTGCAATTGTAAACTATGCCATATACCTGAAATATGCACTTTTTTCTAACAAAACCTATCCCATACCATAAATATGTTATCAGACTGTCATCTAATGAGTTTTTTTGTTGGTTAGGGGCTATAAATATCTTAGTTTAGCCGAATTGGTGATGGCTACTGGTGTTGGTGGACAAATAAAAGATGGTGGATTATGCTAATGTGTTTTTAGGTAATAGATGTACATCTTTACATATTGTGTCTTCCCTGTAAAACATTTTAAAAATCGGAAATGTTGACTGGATTCATAAGATCTGTGTCTTTCATTAGCTGTATTGGACTTTAATGTGTGAAAGTTAAATATTTTAAAAAAATATTTTTTTTGAATTTCGCGGCACTGGTTTTTCAGTGGGGGGGGGGGGGGGTGCCGCTAGCGCCACGCTGATCCTAGACAGGTTAATGCAACCGCCGTGTTAGATTTAAAAAAATAACTTTCCCATAACAAACAGCTTGCGTTATTGCAAGACAGCGCCCGCCAAAACGGCAGAGAATAGGAATAACATTTTCCACAGAAATACGAAATAACATCATAAATTGTTCTTACTTTTGTTGAGCTTCCATCAGAATCTTGTACAAGGAGTCCTAGGTCGAGGATACATTTTTGTTTGGTTTTAGAATGTCCATTTCTTCTGTCGAATTAGCAACCTTAGCTAGCCATGTGGCGCGAACATGCCCATCTTCTCTCGACGCAAAGAACGGAAAACTCCAAAAGTCCCATTAAACGTTGAATAAACTGATGAAACTCGGTTGAAAAAACCTACTTTATGATGTTTTTCTAATATGTATCAAATAAAAACATAGCCGGAGATATTAGCCGTGTATACCGAACGCTTTTCAGAAGCCAATGTCGAGCTCCACCTCGCGCCTTGGTAGACAAAGGAAATTCCTGACCTCCCACTCCAAAGGCTCTTGTTCGACCTCAGATCAAGCTAGACACCCCATTCCACCTTCCACTGCCTGTTGACATCTAGTGGAAGGCGTATGAAGTGCATGCATGTCGATAAATATTAGGCAATTGAATAGGCAGGCCCTGGAACAGAGCATCGTTTTCAGATTTTTCACTTCCTGTCTGGAAGTTTGCTGCCAAATGAGTTCTGTTTTACTCACAGATATAATTCAAACAGTTTTAGAAAGAGAGTGAGAGTGTTTTCTATCCAATAGTAATAATAATATGCATACTGTACGATCTAGAATAGAGTACGAGGCAGTTTAATTTGGGCACGATTTTTTCCAAAGTGAAAACAGCGCCCCCCTATTGACAAGAAGTTTTAATAGTTGATTTTAAAATGTGTATTTGATCATGTATATGTTTTTGCAGTTTGTTATTTGTTATAGAGCCAAAAAGATTGGAGAAGGGGTTTATCCATACATCTCCATTTTGGATAGATAATTCTTCGTGTTGTTGTTTGTTTAGAGTTTTCCAATTTCCCCCTAAGCGGTTAGATTCTATGGATTCTTCAATTACATTGAGCTGATTTCTGACGTGCTGTTCCTTCTTTTTCCGTAGTGTATTTCTGTATTGTTTTAGTGATTCACCATAGTGAAGGCGTAGGCTCAGGTTTTCTGGGTCTCTGTGTTTTTGGTTGGATAGGTTTATCCATTTTTTTCTCAGGTTTTTGCATTCTTCATCAATCCATTTGTCATTGTTGTTAATTTTGTTAGGGTGTCTGCTTGAAATGTTTTGATTTGATAGGGAAGTTGAGAGGTCAAATGTACTGTTTAGGTTTTCTACTGAAAAGTTTACACTTTCACTATTACAGTGAAACCCTTTGTCCAGGAAATTGTCTGGAAGGGTTTTGATTTGTTGTTGCCTAATAGTTTTTTTGGTAGATTTCCACACTGCTTTCCTTCTATAACATTTCTATTATTCAGTCCCTTTGGCTTTGAAGCCTCATGATTTAGCATAGCTCTGTTCAAGTATAGTGTTATTTTGCTGTGATATGACAGGGGTGTCAGTGGACTGGCCGTGAACTCTCTGAGAGACACTGGGCTGAGGTCAGTGATAAAGTAGTCTACAGTACTACTGCCAAGAGATGAGCTATAGGTGTACCTACCATAGGAGTCCCCTCGAAGCCTACCACTGACTATGTACATACCCAGCATCCGACAGACCTGCAGGAGTTGTGACCCTATGTTGTCATAATTGTGTCTAGGGGGGCATATGGGGGAGGGAATGCTGTCATCTCCAGGTAGGTGTTTGTCCCCCTGTGTGCTGAGGGTGTCAGGTTCTTGTCCAGTTCTGGCAATTAGGTCGCCACAGACAAAAAAATGTCCCTGGGTCAGGAAAGTGTTGATTTCCCCCTCTTGGATGGAGAAGCTGTCATTGTTAAAGTATGGGGATCCTATTGGGGGGATATAGGTAGCACACCTGAGGCCATTTTTTTCTGTTGAGATCATTTCATTTTTAAAATCAAGCCAGATGTATAATGTTCCTTTTTTGATTAATTTAATAGAGTGGGTTAGGTCTGCTCTGTATCAAATTAGCATAACCCCATGAGTCTCTTCCTTGTTTCACACCTGGTAGTTTGGTAGATGGGACTACCAGCTCTCTGTAACCTAGTGAGCAACCAGTAGCTCCATATTGGCTAGTAGCAAGGCACTGCTGGGTATTCAACATTACATAACCATGCTGAGATAGGCTGAAGTGGTCTATAGTAGGCTGAGCTTTTTCTTTTACCTTTATTTAACTAGGCAAGTCATTTGAGAACAAATTATTACTTACAATGACGGCCTACCCCAGCCAAACCCTAACCCGATCGACGCTGGGCCAATTGTGCACCGCCCTATGAGACTCCCAATCACGGCCGGTTGTGATACAGCCTGGAATCAAACCAGGGTCTGTAGTGACACCTCTAGCACTGAGATGCAGTGCCTTAGACCGCTGCACCACTCGGGAGCTGGCCTGTAGAGGCAGGTGACTCAAACTCTTTCCCTCAAATCTCTACTCATTGACATCTTACCTATTGGCTTTAAAGGTGAGGGTGACAGAGAGACACATCATATCAGAGTCATTAGCTGATTGGTGGTTGTTGGAACCTCCTATCTTGTTCTGGCTTCTGTTTACTGTTCATTCAGAAAGGGCTGGGGATGCAGAGAAATGACCCCAGACAGACAGGGGGAATCATAGAATGAGTGAATGTACAGTATCTGTGAGTTTCAGTTAATTCTCAAGCTTGTTGTTTCACCAGAAATTATCAAACGTCTCCCCCCCCCCCCCCCCGCCGTGCCTGAAAGCTCCTCACTGCAAAGACTTCTGCGAGCTGAGAGAATCCCCCAGAATTCCCTGTCTATATTTATCACAGGTGGTCAATTCTCCGTTGGTTGAGATCTCCACAGCACGGTTCTGGATGTTAAACCGAGATCACAAGGCGTTTCAGAAAAGGTCTTTCCACTCGCCCCCCCCCATAATTATCCCTCCTTTTTAATTCATCCAGCAGACAGCTCCAGAGCTGGCCTTTTTAGTTACACTCTTTTAATGAAGAGGATGCAGATTAGAGGAGACCGGTTTCAGCCACTATCTAATGACTCACACACACACACACACACACACACACACACACACACACACACACACACACACACACACACACACACACACACACACACACACACACACACACACACACACACACACACACACACACACACACACACACACACACACACACACACACACACACACACACACACACACACATCCATTATGTGTGTATATTATGTGTGTATATGCACACAAGTGCACACACATTCGCACAAATATCTGTGCAAATGTACACGCACACACACGATGTCATCTCCATTTGAATTTTAGTGCACAGGATCAAAGTGTGTGTGCGTGTGTGTACAGTAAGTGTGTTTACGTCAGTGCACCTGCTGTTAACTACGTTGTGAATATTTTCTACCCCCTCACCACAGAAACAGCAGATACAGAAGACGTCATAGCAACCCATAACCAGCATACACAACCAGTTTCCTCAAACATGCTTGTAAACATGCAAACATTACATATATCATGAGTCACGATGGATGAGTGTATGTTTGTGTGTATGTGTGTGTTTATGCTTGTATATGAGTGTGTGCATGTCCTTTACATCAGTACCTCTACATGGCTAGTTGTATTCTCCAGACAGCCCATTACAGGTGTGTGTGAACCACAGGAGAGACAGCTCCAGCCTGGGTATAGAGGCCTCGGATGGTACAACCATCCCTGGAGGAACACACACACACTGATCGGCTCCCTGTGGATTCATAGTGACATGTTTACCCTCCCTTATCCACCAGTTCAGCATTGGAATTAGAATGCATTAAATATTAGAAGGTATGAAAACATAGAAGTGATATGAAGATAATGCCCTATTACATACACAACACACATATATGGTAAATTTTTTCATGGTACTTATGGAAATACAGCCTCCTTGACCTGACCCCTGACCTGACCCCTGATCTGACCTCTGACCTGACCACTGACCACTGGCCTAACCACGGGCCTGACCACTGGCCACTGACCTAACCACTGACCTGACCTGATCTGACCTCTGACCTGACCACTGACCTGACCTGATCTGACCTCTGACCTGACCACTGACCTGACCTGACCACTGACCACTGGCCTAACCACGGGCCTGACCACTGGCCACTGACCTAACCACTGACCTGACCTGATCTGACCTCTGACCTGACCACTGACCTGACCTGATCTGACCTCTGACCTGACCACTGACCTGACCACTGACCTGACCACTGGCCTGACCACTGGCCTGACCTCTGATCTGACCACTGACCTGACCACTGACCTGACCACTGGCCTGACCACTGGCCACTGACCTAACCACTGACCTGACCTGACCACTGACCTGACCACTGGCCTGACCTGACCTGACCACTGACCTGACCACTGGCCTGACCTGACCTGACCACTGACCTGACCACTGGCCTGACCTGACCTGACCTGACCACTGACCTGACCACTGGCCTGACCACTGACCTCTGACCTGACCTGACCACTGACCTCTGACCACTGACCTCTGACCTGACCCCTGACCTAAGTGTGTGAGTGTATTGTGTGTCAGTCAAATCAGATCAAAGTTTCTATATATTATATAACAAGTGTAAACAGTACAATGAAATACTTGCAAGCTCTTCCTCAACAATGCAATAAGGTGAAGCTCACAAGATGGAAATCCTACTCACCAGAGCCATCTTCCTTGTGTCAGTGTGAATGTGAGTGTGTTAGTGTGTTACTGTGTGTCAGTGTGAGAGTGTTAGTGTGTGTCAGTGTGAATGTGTCAGTGTGAATGTGTCAGTGTGAATGTGTCAGTGTGAATGTGTCAGTGTGAATGTGTCAGTGTGAATGTGTCAGTGTGAATGTGTCAGTGTGAATGTGTCAGTGTGAATGTGTTAGTGTGAATGTGTCAGTGTGAATGTGTCAGTGTGAATGTGTTAGTGTGAATGTGTCAGTGTGAATGTGAGTGTGTTAGTGTGTGTTAGTGTTCGTGTGTTAGTGTGTGTCAGTGTTTGTGTGTTAGTGTGTGTCAGTGTGAATGTGTTAGTGTGAGTGTGTCAGTGTGAATGTGAGTGTGTTAGTGTGTGTTAGTGTGAGTGTGTTAGTGTGTGTCAGTGTGTGTGTTAGTGTGTGTCACTGTGAATGTGTCAGTGTGAGTGTGTTAGTGTGAATGTGTTAGTGTGTTAGTGTGTTAGTGTGTTAGTGTGTGTCAGTGTGAGTGTGTTAGTGTGTTAGTGTGTTAGTGTGTTAGTGTGTGTCAGTGTTCGTGTGTTAGTGTGTGTCAGTGTTCGTGTGTTAGTGTGTGTCAGTGTGAGTGTGTTAGTGTGAGTGTGTTAGTGTGTCAGTGTGTGTCAGTGTTCGTGTGTTAGTGTGTGTCAGTGTTCGTGTGTTAGTGTGTGTCAGTGTGTGTGTTAGTGTGTGTGTGTTAGTGTGAGTGTGTTAGTGTGTGTGTGTTAGTGTGTGTGTGTTAGTGTGTTAGTGTGTGTCAGTGTGAGTGTGTCAGTGTGAATGTGAGTGTGTTAGTGTGTGTCAGTGTGAGTGTGTTAGTGTGTTAGTGTGTGTCACTGTGAATGTGTCAGTGTGAGTGTGTTAGTGTGAATGTGTTAGTGTGTTAGTGTGTTAGTGTGTGTCAGTGTGAGTGTGTTATTGTGTTAGTGTGAGTGTGTTAGTGTGTGTCAGTGTCAGTGTGAGTGTGTTAGTGTGTTAGTGTGTTCATGTGTGAGTGTGTTAGTGTGTTAGTGTGTCAGTGTGCCAGTGTGTTAGTGGGTTAGTGTGTTAGTGTGCCAGTGTGTTAGTGTGTCAGTGTGAGTGTGTTAGTGTGTTAGTGTGTGTCAGTGTTAGTGTTAGTGTGTTAGTGTGTGTTTGTGTGTGTTAGTTTGTTAGTGTGTGTCAGCGTGTTAGTGGGTGTCGGTGTGTTAGTGTGTGTTAGTGTGTTACTGTGTGTCAGTGTCTTAGTGTATGTTAGTGGGTGTCGGTGTGTTAGTGTGTTAGTGTGTTACTGTGTGTCAGTGTCTTAGTGTGTTAGTGTGTTAGTGTGTTAGTGTGAGTGTGTTAGTGTGTTAGTGTGTTAGTGTGTTAGTATGAGTGTGTCAGTGTGTGTCAGTGTGTCAGTGTGTCAGTGTGTTAGTGTGTTAGTGTGAGTGTGTTAGTGTGTGTCAGTGTGTTAGTGTGTTAGTATGAGTGTGTTAGTGTGTGTCAGTGTGTTAGTGTGTTAGTGTGTGTCAGTGTGTTAGTGTGTTAGTGTGTGTCAGTGTGTTAGTGTGTTACTGTGTTAGTGTGTGTCAGTGTGTTAGTGTGTTAGTGTGTGTCAGTGTGTTAGTGTGTTAGTGTGTGTCAGTGTGTTAGTGTGTTACTGTGTTAGTATGAGTGGGTTAGTGTGTGTCAGTGTGTCAGTGTGTCAGTGTGTTAGTGTGTTAGTGTGTGTCAGTGTGTTAGTGTGTTAGTGTGTGTCAGTGTGTTAGTGTGTTAGTGTGTGTCAGTGTGTTAGTGTGTTACTGTGTTAGTGTGTGTCAGTGTGTTAGTGTGTTAGTGTGTGTCAGTGTGTTAGTGTGTTAGTGTGTGTCAGTGTGTTAGTGTGTTACTGTGTTAGTGTTTGTCAGTGTGAGTGTGTTAGTGTGAGTGTGTTAGTGTGTGTGTGTTAGTGTGTTAGTGAGTGTGTGTTAGTGTGTTAGTGTGTGTCAGTGTGAGTGTGTCAGTGTGAATGTGAGTGTGTTAGTGTGTGTCAGTGTGAGTGTGTTAGTGTGTTAGTGTGTGTCAGTGTTCGTGTGTTAGTGTGTGTCAGTGTTCGTGTGTTAGTGTGTGTCAGTGTGAGTGTGTTAGTGTGAGTGTGTTAGTGTGTTAGTGTGTGTCAGTGTTCATGTGTTAGTGTGTGTCAGTGTTCGTGTGTTAGTGTGTGTCAGTGTGTGTGTTAGTGTGTGTGTGTTAGTGTGAGTGTGTTAGTGTGTGTGTGTTAGTGTGTTAGTGTGTGTGTGTTAGTGTGTTAGTGTGTGTCAGTGTGAGTGTGTCAGTGTGAATGTGAGTGTGTTAGTGTGTGTCAGTGTGAGTGTGTTAGTGTGTTAGTGTGTGTCACTGTGAATGTGTCAGTGTGAGTGTGTTAGTGTGAATGTGTTAGTGTGTTAGTGTGTTAGTGTGTGTCAGTGTGAGTGTGTTATTGTGTTAGTGTGAGTGTGTTAGTGTGTGTCAGTGTCAGTGTGAGTGTGTTAGTGTGTTAGTGTGTTCGTGTGTGAGTGTGTTAGTGTGTTAGTGTGTCAGTGTGCCAGTGTGTTAGTGGGTTAGTGTGTTAGTGTGCCAGTGTGTTAGTGTGTCAGTGTGAGTGTGTTAGTGTGTTAGTGTGTGTCAGTGTTAGTGTTAGTGTGTTAGTGTGTGTTTGTGTGTGTTAGTTTGTTAGTGTGTGTCAGCGTGTTAGTGGGTGTCGGTGTGTTAGTGTGTGTTAGTGTGTTACTGTGTGTCAGTGTCTTAGTGTATGTTAGTGGGTGTCGGTGTGTTAGTGTGTTAGTGTGTTACTGTGTGTCAGTGTCTTAGTGTGTTAGTGTGTTAGTGTGTTAGTGTGAGTGTGTTAGTGTGTTAGTGTGTTAGTGTGTTAGTATGAGTGTGTCAGTGTGTGTTAGTGTGTGTCAGTGTGTCAGTGTGTCAGTGTGTTAGTGTGTTAGTGTGTGTCAGTGTGTTAGTGTGTTAGTGTGTGTCAGTGTGTTAGTGTGTTACTGTGTTAGTGTGTGTCAGTGTGTTAGTGTGTTAGTGTGTGTCAGTGTGTTAGTGTGTTAGTGTGTGTCAGTGTGTTAGTGTGTTACTGTGTTAGTGTTTGTCAGTGTGAGTGTGTTAGTGTGAGTGTGTTAGTGTGTGTGTGTTAGTGTGTTAGTGTGTGTGTGTTAGTGTGTTAGTGTGTGTCAGTGTGAGTGTGTCAGTGTGAATGTGAGTGTGTTAGTGTGTGTCAGTGTGAGTGTGTTAGTGTGTTAGTGTGTGTCACTGTGAATGTGTCAGTGTGAGTGTGTTAGTGTGAATGTGTTAGTGTGTTAGTGTGTTAGTGTGTGTCAGTGTGAGTGTGTTATTGTGTTAGTGTGAGTGTGTTAGTGTGTGTCAGTGTCAGTGTGAGTGTGTTAGTGTGTTAGTGTGTTCGTGTGTGAGTGTGTTAGTGTGTTAGTGTGTCAGTGTGCCAGTGTGTTAGTGTGTTAGTGTGCCAGTGTGTTAGTGTGTCAGTGTGAGTGTGTTAGTGTGTTAGTGTGTGTCAGTGTTAGTGTTAGTGTGTTAGTGTGTGTTTGTGTGTGTTAGTTTGTTAGTGTGTGTCAGCGTGTTAGTGGGTGTCGGTGTGTTAGTGTGTGTTAGTGTGTTACTGTGTGTCAGTGTCTTAGTGTATGTTAGTGGGTGTCGGTGTGTTAGTGTGTTAGTGTGTTACTGTGTGTCAGTGTCTTAGTGTGTTAGTGTGTTAGTGTGTTAGTGTGTTAGTGTGTTAGTGTGTTAGTATGAGTGTGTCAGTGTGTGTTAGTGTGTGTCAGTGTGTCAGTGTGTCAGTGTGTTAGTGTGTTAGTGTGTGTCAGTGTGTTAGTGTGTTAGTGTGTGTCAGTGTGTTAGTGTGTTAGTGTGTGTCAGTGTGTTAGTGTGTTACTGTGTTAGTGTGTGTCAGTGTGTTAGTGTGTTAGTGTGTGTCAGTGTGTTAGTGTGTTAGTGTGTGTCAGTGTGTTAGTGTGTTACTGTGTTAGTGTTTGTCAGTGTGAGTGTGTTAGTGTGAGTGTGTTAGTGTGTTAGTGTGTGTCAGTTTGTCAGTGTGTTAGGGTGTTAGTGTGTGTCGGTGTTAGTGTGTTAGTGTGTTACTGTGTTAGTGTTTGTCAGTGTGAGTGTGTTAATGTGAGTGTGTGTGTGTTAGTGTGTGTCAGTGTGTTAGTGTGTGTGTGTGTGTGTGTGTGTGTGTGTGTGTGTGTGTGTGTGTGTGTGTGTGTGTGTGTGTGTGTGTGTGTGTTAGTGTGTGTGTGTTAGTGTGTGTGTGTTAGTGTGTGTGTGTATCAGTGTGTGTCAGTGTGTGTTAGTGTTAGTGTGTATCAGTGTGTGTTAGTGTGTGTGTTATTGTGTGTCAGTGTGTGTGTGTTAGTGTGTGTTAGTGTGTGTTAGTGTGTGTTAGTGTGTTAGTGTGTTAGTGTGTGTGTGTTAGTGTGTGTGTGTGTGTGTGTTAGTGTGTGTGTGTGTGTGTGTGTGTGTGTGTGTGTGTGTGTGTGTGTGTGTGTGTGTGTGTGTGTGTGTGTGTGTGTGTGTGTGTGTGTGTGTGTGTGTGTGTGACTGACTGAATAAACACTAGTCTTTCTGGGGGTTTGTCCTTTCCCATTTCCTGCCCAGCAGGAATCATCCAGAGTGCGGGACAGTAAATGTCATCTCCCCCCTCTCCTCCCCGTTCCTCACCCCCCTCCCCTAATCAAGCACTGCTTTGAAAACACAAGCCACACTTCTATCACTGAAAGATGAGAATTTAATGAGATTGAAAAGTGACATTCAGCTTAACATGGCTCACATGAGGAAAAACAGACTGATGTTAGCTTCCACAGCTAATGTCTAGGCTTTAGACTGATGTTAGCTTCCACAGCTAATGTCTAGGCTTTAGACTGATGTTAGCTTCCACAGCTAATGTCTAGGCTTTAGCTTAACTTCTTGACGCACGGATCCCTTTAGCGGGATCATTTTCATAAACAACCGCCCCCTAGCTTCAAGAGGTTTTAATAGGTTAAGATCTTTAGGCACGCTGATGACACAAGTTATCTGATATAATTTACATGACTAGCAGAGATATACCGTAGCAGTTTTTTTGCCACAGGAATTTTACCAGAAATACCAAAGTGTGTCTTTGTCCTTGTGTTTCTCGTTTTGTTCACACGCCTTAATAAAGGGCATTTTTTGTCTCACCTGAGTGACTCAAGTATTTGAGGTGTGCTGTGCTTGATTGAGCATAGAACACCACAAAAACGTTTAATTCATTAAACCACTATTCCTCATATACTGCCATTGTGCTCCTAGATGTATTTTTGTGCTCCTATATTTTCATTATGTGTTCCTTGTAAAATATGTCAGAGTAGAGCCCTGACTAGAATTATTATCTTCCTGATGCTTATTGTTTTCCTGCCTCTCTCTCTTCCTCTCACTTTGTCTCTCTCTCTCTTCCTCCCTTGTTTCCTCTCTCCATTTGAGGCGGATTAAATGATCCCACAGAGTAAATTAGTGATGCGTTAATTTGAGCAGGAGAGGAAGCGTTAGTGTGGCTTCTGGTGCCTGCCTGGCTGGATGGCTGCCTGCTGATAGAACAGAGAAGGATATGCCCTCTGAAGCGAGTACAAGAGCAGCTAATACCCGAACTGCGGCAGACAAACCAACCCTCTCTCTCTCACGCATGCACACACGTGCACACTGCATAGCTCTACTACAAACAGTTCTGAAATTAAACACTAAGTAAAGTAATGAAACCCCTCACTCCCCTCTTTCCCTCACTCCTCTCCTCTCCCTCCATCCCCTCCTCTCCATCACGCCTCTCCTCTCTCTCACTCGCCTCCTCTCCCCTCACTCCTATCCCATCTCTCCCCTCTCTCTCTCTCTCTCTCTCTCTCTCTCTCTCTCTCTCTCTCTCTCTCTCTCTCTCTCTCTCTCTCTCTCTCCACTCCTCTCCCTCATCCTCATCCTCATCCTCATCCTCTCCCTCTCTCCCCTCCCCTCCTTTCAGCACCCCTCTCCCTCCATCCCCTCTCCATCACGCCTCTCTTCTCTCTCACTCCCCTCCTCTCCCCTCACTCCTATCCCATCTCTCCTCTCTCTCTCTCTCTCTCTCTCCACTCCTCTCCCTCTCCATCTCTCCCCTCCCCTCCTTTCAGCACCCCTCCCTCCATCCCCTCTCCATCACGCCTCTCTTCTCTCTCACTCCCCTCTTCTCCCCTCACTCCTGTCCCATCTCTCCCCTCCTCTCCATTACTCCTCTCTTCTCCTCTCCCTCACTTCCCTCCTCTCCCATCCTCTCCCTCACGCCTCTCCTCTCTCTCTCTCACTCCCCTCCTCTCCCCTCACTCCTATCCCATCATTCCCCTCTATCTCTCTCTCTCTCCACTCCTCTCTCTACCTCTCCTCCTCTCCCTCATATCTCCCTCCCTCATCCTCTCCCTTGTCCTCTAACAGAAATGTCAGGGGTTGGTCTCCAGCCGTCCTGCCAGACACACACCCTCCCCACCGTTCTGCACCACTGAACTCCTCTTCAGCTCTGCAGTGCCCCCCGCCATCCTCGCCTGCAACACCCCTAAAGAGCGACAGAAAGAAGAGTAGAAGGGGTACGTCTTCACCTCCCTTCCTCTATTCATTTCCTTCCCCAATCTTCCATCCCTCTCTGTTCTGCACCACTTCACTAGGTACTGTGCTGTACCCCCTACTACCCCTACTGCCCCTCCCCCTCCTTTATTCACCTCTCAGCTCAGAGACAGATGAGAGATTAGAAGAGGGCAGAGGAGACACCAGCCCAGAGACAGGTGAGAGGAGACACCAGCAACCAGCCCATAGATTAGAACAGACACCAGGGAACATCACAGAGATAGATTAGAAGAGGAGACACTAGCCCAGAGACAGATTAGAATAGGAGACACCAGCCCAGAGACAGATTAGAAGAGAAGACACCAGCCCAGAGACAGATTAGAAGAGGAGACACCAGCCCAGAGACAGATTAGAAGAGGAGACACCAGCCCAGAGACAGATTAGAATAGGAGACACCAGCCCAGAGACAGATTAGAATAGGAGACACCAGCCCAGAGACAGATTAGAAGAGGAGACACCAGCCCATAGACAGATTAGAATAGGAGACACCAGCCCAGAGACAGATTAGAAGAGGAGACACCAGCTCAGAGACAGGTGAAAGATTAGAAGAGAGACCAGGGATCAGCACAGAGATTAAAACAGACACCAGGGACCAACCCAGAGCTTAGAACAGACACCAGGGACCAACCCAGAGCTTAGAACAGACACCAGGGACCAACCCAGAGCTTAGAACAGACACCAGGGACCAACCCAGAGCTTAGAACAGACACCAGGGACCAGCCCAGATCTTAGAACAGACACCAGGGACCAACCCAGAGCTTAGAACAGACACCAGGGAACAACCCAGAGCTTAGAACAGACACCAGGGACCAGCCCAGAGTTTAGAACAGACACCAGGGACCAACCCAGAGATTAGAACAGACACCAGGGACCAGCCCAGAGCTTAGAACAGACACCAGGGACCAGCCCAGATCTTAGAACAGACACCAGGGACCAACCCAGAGCTTAGAACAGACACCAGGGACCAACCCAGAGCTTAGAACAGACACCAGGGACCAGCCCAGAGTTTAGAACAGACACCAGGGACCAACCCAGAGCTTAGAACAGACACCAGGGACCAACCCAGAGCTTAGAACAGACACCAGGGACCAACCCAGAGCTTAGAACAGACACCAGGGACCAACCCAGAGCTTAGAACAGACACCAGGGACCAGCCCAGAGCTTAGAACAGACACCAGGGACCAACCCAGCGACAGATTAGAATTGCAGCCCAGAGACAGGTGAGAGATTAGAAGAGGAGACGCATTTAACATTTTAGTCATTTAGCGGACGCTCTTATCCAGAGCGAATTAGGGGTCTCAAGGGCACAGTGGCAGCTTTTTCACCTGGTCAACTCGGGGATTCCCTTTGGGTTACTGGCCTAACACTCGCTGGGCTACCTGCCGTCAACACCAGCCCAGAGACAGGTGAGAGATTAGAACATGAGAGAGGAGACACCAGACCAGAGAAAGATTAGAACAGGAGAGAGGAGACACCAGACCAGAGAAAGATTAGAATAGGAGAGAGGAGACACCAGACCAGAGAAAGATTAGAACAGGAGAGAGGAGACACCAGACCAGAGAAAGATTAGAATAGGAGAGAGGAGACACCAGACCAGAGAAAGATTAGAACAGGAGAGAGGATACTGGCTGGCAGGTCATTACTATCTCTCTGAAGACAAGCCCAAAACACTATTGTAGCTACATCCCTCCTCCTCTCTTCTCCTCTCTTCACCCATCTACTTTCCGCAACCCCTTCTCCTCTCTCCACCCCCTCTCCTCACCCCTCTACTCTTCTCCCCCCTCCTCTCAATAGAGTTGTTTCTAAATACATTGGAATGTTTTAAACCTTGGAAACAGGGAGGTAGCATGCTACAGTAACACATGCTTCTGTCTATTCCATAGTCTCTCTACACTTGCATACCTCAGGGAGGTTGACATACCCATCCCATACCTCAGGGAGGTTGACATACCCATCCCATACCTCAGGGAGGTTGACATACCCATCCCATACCTCAGGGAGGTTGACATACCCATCCCATACCTCAGGGAGGTTGACATACCCATCCCATACCAGGAATGGTAAACATCTCTCTCTCTCTCTCTCTCTCTCTCTCTCTCTCTCTCTCTCTCTCTCTCTCTCTCTCTCTCTCTCTCTCTCTCTCTCTCTCTCTCTCTCTCTCTCTCTCTCTCTCTCTCTCTCTCTCTCTCTCTCTCTCTCTCTCTCTCTCTCTCTCTCTCTCTCTCTCTCTCTCTCTCTCTCTCTCTCTCTCTCTCTCTCTCTCTCTCTCTCTCTCTCTCTCTCTCTCTCTCTCTCTCTCTCTCTCTCTCTCTCTCGTTGTCTCTATCTCTCAGTGGTAAGCCTGACTGACCTTCCTCTCCCTGACACACATCTGTTTGAAGTTTCTAGAAAGCTAGCATGTCAGTCAGATGTGTCTTTCTTTCTAGTAAGCTACACCACGCTCTTCTTTCAATGTCTTCTTTCCTGTTCCTGCCTCTCTCTAATTACTTCCTTCTAAAGGATCTTTTGTAGTGCTGTCGGATAGTTTGTCAGCTAACACAGCACTCTCTCTACCTGCTCACTCAGTTCGCAGTGTGTGTGTGTGTGTGTGTGTGTGTGTGTGTGTGTGTGTGTGTGTGTGTGTGTGTGTGTGTGTGTATTTGTCTTTGTGTGAGTGTCTCAGTGAGCCGTGACAGGCACTCACATGGGAAACTACGTGTCAATCAAATGAAAGAGGCAGGTGTGCAGTCCCAACTCTTTCCGTAACCCATGACAAATCACCACAGCTAATTAGCCATGATGCTAATGCCTGTGCTCTTCAGTGCAGATAGGGCTAACACTAATTAGCCCTAATGCTAGTAATTCACAGCTGATAGTGTTATTAGTCATTATTCAAGCCCAACAGGCCACATTAAACTGTGCTTAACTTAATAGCTACAAAACCACTCCCAGCTGTAACTATGAGAAATGCACACACACACACACACACACACGCACGCACGCACACACACGCACACACACAGTCTGTTTCTCTATGTTTCACGTTCCTACACGTCTCAGTCTTTCTATTATCCTCCTTCTCTTCTTCTTCCTCCTCCTGCTCTTCCTTCGTCCTTCTCTCCTCTGCTCCTCCTCCTCCTCTCATTTCATCCTCCTCTCCTCCTCCTCCTCCTCCTCCTCTCCTTTCTTCCTCCTCTCCTCCTCCTCCTTTCCTTTCTTCCTCCTCTCCTTTCCTCCTCCTCCTCCTCCTCCACCACCTCTCCTCTTCCTACTCTCCTTTGTTCCTCCTCTCCTCTCCTCCTCCTCCTCCTCCTCCTCTCCTTTCTTCCTCCTCTCCTTTCCTCCTCCTCCTCCTCCTCCTCCACCACCTCTCCTCTTCCTACTCTCCTTTGTTCCTCCTCTCCTCTCCTCCTCCTCTTGTGAGGGTGTTGGTGAAATGGAGCAAGGTGGAGTCAGGCGCAGGACACAGAGATGAGTATAGTCCGACAGTTTACTCAAAAATGAAAGAATAATATTCCAACACGGAACACAACATCCAACGCACAAATAACACGAACCCACATGCCAAACAGTAACGCACAAAACAGAGAGGTAAGCCAGGGGGTTAAATAAGGAACATAATTAATGGAATAGAAATCAGGTGTGTAATAATGAAGACAAAACCAAACGAAAATGAAACATGGATCGGTGGCGACTAGAAAGCCGGTGACGTCGACCGCCGACACCCGCAGGACGAGGCGCAGGGCGATCCGGATGGAGGCGGTGAAATTCATGCAGGATAGATGGATCTAAGATGTCCTCCACCGGCACCCAGCATCTCTCCTCCGGACCGTACCCCTCCCACTCCATGACGTATTGAATGCCTCTCGCCCAACGTCTTGAGTCCATAATGGCTCGCACAGTATACGCCGGAGCCCCCTCGATATCCAGAGGGGGCGGAGGAACCACCTCAGACTCCTGGAGTGGACCAGCCACCACCGGCCTGAGGAGAGACACATGGAACGAGGGGTTAACCTGTTGGGGATGGAGGCGCTGTTTAGACTATTTATGCTAATTTGGTAATTTTTGAAACGGCTTCCCAGAAAATCCTTGATCGTACAATATGCATTTTATTATTATTATTGGATAGAAAACAGTCTATAGTTTCTATAGGAGTTGAAATTTTGTCTCTAAGTGGAACAGAGCCCATTCTACAGCAATTTCCCTGACATGGATTCAGATTTCAGAAATGTTGGCCACTGTTCTGAAGTCAGTTAAAAAGGCACTGATATTGCTATGACTGTACGGACACTTCTTACGTCTTCCCCTGGATGCCTTTATGTGATGACGATTCCAATGGGGTCGATTGCGCGTTCACAGGCCCCACAAATGAAAAAACCCTGAAGCTAGTCATTCTTTTGGAGCTGCGTCATGCGCCTAGAGGACACCGGCCCGCTCCTGTTCCAAGCATTAGTGAAGGGGGTAATATTACTCGGGTCATGTTTCTACTCGTTATGGGAGTTAAAAACATCATAAGGTAGTTAATTTAAAGCGTTTTATAGCAATTTATATCCGTTTAGTGCGATTTTGGGACATTTATTTTTGCAACGATGTGAATAGTTGGGCACGCTTTTCAGTTCATCCCGAACGCAGGAGGCATTTCCACATGGCAAGAGGACAGCTTTCCACCAAAAGACGATTGCTCTCAAGAAAGGATCCTTTGCCCAAGATACTGATGGAAGAACAGCTCAAGGTAGGACATTTTTATTATGATAAATCGTGTTTCTGTCGAAACATTTTAGTGGCTTAGGACGCCATGTTTTATGACGTAGCTTCGCTTGGCGCAAACTGTATTGAAAAGTAAGGATAAATTAATAAATGTTATTCCGCAATTGTATTAAGAATTAAATTGTCTATCAATCCCTGTCCACCCTATATTTTTTAGTCACGTTTATGAGTATTTATGTATAAGAGTAGATCACTGTCTAAGTGGCGCAAGGACTTTTTCTGACCAGCTTGTCTACATTTCACATTGTCTAACCATGATTTTGGTGGCTAAATATAAACATTTGCGATCAAACTCTATATGGAATGTGTAATATGATGTTACAGGAGTGTCATCGGAAGAATTCTGAGAAGGTTAGTGAAAAAATTAATATCTTTTGGCGATGTTGACTTTTATCGCTCACTTTGGCTAGAATCAATGCTGGGCTGCTAATTGCTATGTGCTACGCTAATATAACGATTTATTGTGTTTTCGCTGTAAGACACTTAGAAAATCTGAAATATTGTCTGTATTCACAGGATCTGTGTCTTTCGATTCGTGTATGCTGTGTATTTTTACGAAATGTTTGATGATTAGTAAGTAGGTAAACACGTTGCTCTAAGTAGTTTTTCTAGTCCATTTGTGACGGTGGGTGGAATTGTAACCTATGCCATCTACCTGAAATATGCACTTTTTTCTAACAAAACCTATCCCATACCATAAATATGTTATCAGACTGTCATCTAATGAGTTTTTTTGTTGGTTAGGGGCTATAAATATCTTAGTTTAGCCGAATTGGTGATGGCTACTGGTGTTGGTGGACAAATAAAAGATGGTGGATTATGCTAATGTGTTTTTAGGTAATAGATGTACATCTTTACATATTGTGTCTTCCCTGTAAAACATTTTAAAAATCGGACATGTTGACTGGATTCACAAGATCTGTGTCTTTCATTAGCTGTATTGGACTTTAATGTGTGAAAGTTAAATATTTTAAAAAATATATTTTTTTTGAATTTCGCGGCACTGGTTTTTCAGTGGGAGGGGGGGGTGTGCCGCTAGCGCCACGCTGATCCTAGACAGGTTAATACGGTAATCAGGGGGGAGTTGTAACCTTTAACAAACCTCGTTCAGTCTCCTCAGGACTTTAAATGGCCCCACAAACCGCGGACCCAGCTTCCGGCAGTCCAGGCAAAGGGGCAGGTTTCGGGTCGAGAGCCAGACCCGGTCCCCCGGTGGTCGGCACTCACCTTCTGCCGCCTGATGGCCCGTTGTAGACGCACATGAGCAGCGTCCAATGTCGCCTCCGAGTGCCGAAACCATTCATTTACCGCAGGAGCCTCGATGTGGCTCTGATGCCACGGTGCCAGGACCGGCTGATAACCTAACACACACTGGAAAGGAGATATGTTAGTGGAAGAGTGGCGAAGGGAGTTTTGGGCCATCTCCGCCCAGGGTATGAAAACCGACCACTCCCCCGGCCGGTCCTGGCAATAGGACTGCAGAAACATACCCACATCCTGGTTGACTCTCTCCACCTGCCCGTTACTCTCGGGGTGAAAACCTGATGTGAGGCTGACCGAGACCCCCAGGCGTTCCATAAACACCCTCCAGACCTTAGACGTGAATTGGGGACCCCGATCAGAGACTATATCCTCAGGCACCCCGTAGTGCCGGAATACGTGGGTGAACAGGGCCTCCGCAGTCTGTAGAGCCGTAGGGAGACCAGGCAAAGGAAGAAGACGGCAGGACTTAGAAACCCAATCCACAGCGACCAGGATTGTGGTATTACCCCGTGAGGGGGGAAGATCCGTCACGAAATCCACCGATAGGTGTGACCACGGTCGTTGTGGAACGGGAAGAGGCTGTAATTTCCCTCTGGGCAGGTGTCTAGGTGCCTTGCACTGTGCGCACACCGAGCAGGAGGAAACATAAACCCTCACGTCCTTAGCTAAAGTGGGCCACCAGTACTTCCCAGCAAGACAGCGCACTGTCCGACCGATGCCAGGATGACCAGAGGAGGGTGATGTATGGGCCCAACAGATCAAACGATCGCGGACATCAAACGGAACGTACAGACGCCCAACTGAACATTGTGGGGGAGGGGGATCCGTACGTGATGCCCGCTCGATGTCCGCGTCCACCTCCCATACCCCCGGTGCCACCAGGCAAGAAACTGGAATTATGGGAGTGGGATCCGCGGACCTCTCCTCCGTGTCATACACCTGGGACAGTGCGTCTGCCTTAACGTTCTGGGAGCCTGGTCTGTAGGATAGAGTGGAAACAAAGCGGGTGAAAAACATGGCCCACCTCGCCTGGCGAGGATTCAGTCTCCTAGCTGCCTGAATGTACTCCAGATTGCGGTGGTCAGTCCAGATGAGAAAAGGGTGTTTAGCCCCCTCAAGCCAATGTCTCCACGCCTTCAGAGCCTTGACAACAGCCAACAGCTCCCGGTCCCTCACGTCATAGCTTCGTTTCGCCAGGCTGAGCTTCTTTGAAAAGAAAGCGCAGGGGTGGAGTTTTAGTGGCGTACCCGAGCGCTGAGACAGCACAGCCCCTATCCCAGCCTCAGACGCATCCACCTCAACTATGAACGCTAAGGAGGGATCAGGATGAGCCAGCACGGGAGCCGAGGTAAACAGAGCCTTCAGCTGACTAAATGCCCTGTCCGCCTCAGCTGACCACTGCAGCCGCACCAGTCCCCCCTTCAGCAAAGATGTAATGGGAGCCGCTACCTGACCGAAACCCCGGATAAACCCCCGCTGCACCTCCTTTACCGTGGTTAGAGTCGGCCAATTACACACGGCTGAAATGCGGTTATTCTCCACCTCCACCCCTGACGCGGAAAATCGGTACCCTAGGAAAGAGATAGACTGTTGGAAGAACAGACATTTCTCAGCCTTGACGCACAGGTCATGCTCCAACAGTCGACTAAGCACCCTGCGCACCAAAGACACATGCTTGGCGCATGTAGCGGAGTATATTAGAATATCATCTATATACACCACTACACCCTGTCCGTGCAGATCCCTGAAAATCTCATCTACAAAAGATAGGAAGACTGATGGAGCATTCATTACCCGTACGGCATGACGAGATATTCATAGTGTCCAGATGGGGTGCTAAATGCCGTCTTCCAATTTGGTCCAATTTTGTGAAGAAGCGCGCGCCATGCAATAACTCTGTCATACTGGCTATGAGAGGTAGAGGGTAACTGTATTTTACCGTGATTTTATTCAAACCTTGATAGTCTATACACGGGCGCAAACCTCCATCCTTGTTCTTCACAAAAAAGAAACTTGAGGAGACAGGTGAAATGGAAGGCCGAATGTAACCCTGTCCCAGAGATTCGGTGACATATGTTTCCATAGCTGCCGTCTCCTCCTGTGACAGAGGATACACGTGACTCTTGGGAAGTGCAGCGTCTACCAGGAGATTTATCGCACAATCCCCCTGTCGATAGGGTGGTAATTGAGTCGCTTTCTTCTTACAGAAGGCGAGTGCCAAATCGGCATATTCGGGAGGAATGTGCATGTTGGAGACCTGGTTTGGACTTTCCACCGTAGTGGCACCTAAGGAAACACCTACACACCTCCCTGAGCAGTGACGGGACCATCCCTTGAGAGCCCTCTGTTGCCACGAAATAGTGGGATCATGAAAGGCCAACCAGGGAAGGCCCAACACAACAGGATACGCAGGAGAGTCGATCAGAAATTCTCTCCTCATGACTCTCCTGCGTTATCAAACTGAGTGGAGCTGTGACCTCCCTGATTAGCCCTGACCCCAAAGGACGACTATCTAAGGCATGTACAGGGAAGGGAACATACACAGGAACAATAGGGATCCCTAAACTAAGTGCAAAAGTACGGTCAATAAAGTTCCCAGCTGCGCCTGAATCTACTAGCGCCTTATGCTGGGACTGCTGGGAAAACTCAGGAAATGCTATATACAACCACATGTGTGCAACAGGGAGCTCTGGGTGAGGGGTGTGCCTACTCACCTGAGATTATCCACCTGTGCTCCGCCTGCCACCTCTACTCCCTGGAGAACCTCCTCAGCACCGACCAGCAGTGTGTCCTCTGCGGCCACAAGTGGTGCAGGGAATGGTTCCCCCTCGGGTCCCCCTCATAGCAGCACCTCCCAGCTCCATCGGGGTAGGATCAGAGGTGCTGGGGGATGGAACTGACGGACCCCGATCCGGACATCTGCGGGAGGCCAACAGGTTGTCCAACCGGATGGATAGGTCCACCAGCTGGTCCAGGCTAAGGGTGTCCCTGCAGGCTAGCTCCCTACGAATGTCCTCTCGTAAACTACACCTGTAGTGGTCGATCAGGGCCCGCTCATTCCATCCCACGTCGGCGGCCAGAGTTCTAAATACCAGAGCGAACTCTTGAGTGCTCCTCATCCCCTTTCTTAAATGGAACAATCGTTCCCCCGCCGCTCTCCCTTCAGGTGGAAGATCGAAAACCGTCCGGAAGCGGCGGGTGAAATCTTCGTAGTTGTCCTTCTCTTCCCCAGATGGCGTTGGCAAAGACCAGCGCTTTTCCAGTTCGACAGGAGATGAGGGCGCTCACTCTCTCGCATCCCGAGGGGGCCGGCTGAACAGCTGCCAGGTAGAGTTCCAGCTGGAGTAGGAACCCCTGGCACCCGGCAGCCGTTCCATCATACGCTCCCGGGAGCGAGAGCCGAATCCCCCTGGATCCTGATGAAGGAGGTGTGGACATCTGGGTCGGTTGTTGTGGGAGCTGGAGAGGTGCTGATGGGTTGACCGGAAAACCCCCTCTCTCCCATCGGTCCATCGGTCCATGCTGAACACGCTCCTCCATTGGGAGAGGAGGGCTAGCTGTACCTGCTGACTCCATTTGGCTGGTGCGTTATTCTGTGAGGGTGTTGGGGAATGGAGAAAGGTGGAGTCAGGCGCAGGACACAGATGAGTATAGTCCGACAGTTTACTCAAACAAAAGTATAATATTCCAACACGGAACACAAAATCCAAAGCACAAATAACATGAACCCACATGCCAAACAGTAACGCACAAAACAGAGAGGTAAGCCAGGGGGTTAAATAAGGAACATTATTAACCTGTCTAGGCTGAGGGTGCCGCTAGCGGCACTCCCCCCCCACCCCCACTGAAAAGGCAGAGCCGCGAAATTCAAAAAAAATATTTTTTTTAAATATTTAACTTTCACACATTAACCTGTCTAGGATCAGCGTGGCGCTAGGGGCACACCCCCCCCCCCCCCACTGAAAAACCAGTGCCGCGAAATTCAAAAAAAATATTTTTTTTAAATATTTAACTTTCACACATTAAAGTCCAATACAGCTAATGAAAGACACAGATCTTGTGAATCCAGTCAACATTTCCGATTTTTAAAATGTTTTACAGGGAAGACACAATATGTAAAGATGTACATCTATTACCTAAAAACACATTAGCATAATCCACCATCTTTTATTTGTCCACCAACACCAGTAGCCATCACCAATTCGGCTAAACTAAGATATTTATAGCCCCTAACCAAGAAAAAAACTCATTAGATGACAGTCTGATAACATATTTATGGTATGGGATAGGTTTTGTTAGAAAAAAGTGCATATTTCAGGTAGACTTCATAGTTTACAATTGCACCCACCATCACAAATGGACTAGAATAATTACAATGAGCAACGTGTTTACCTAACTACTAATCATCAAACATTTCGTAAAAATACACAGCATACACGAATCGAAAGACACAGATCCTGTGAATACAGACAATATTTCAGATTTTCTAAGTGTCTTACAGCGAAAACACAATAAATCGTTATATTAGCTTAGCACATAGCAATTAGCAGCCCAGCATTGATTCTAGCCAAAGTGAGCGATAAAAGTCAACATCGCCAAAAGATATTAATTTTTTCACTAACCTTCTCAGAATTCTTCCGATGACACTCCTGTAACATCACATTACAACATGCATATACAGTTTGATCGAAAATGTTTATATTTAGCCACCAAAATCATGGTTAGACAATGTGAAATGTAGCTCAGCTGGTCAGAAAATGTCCTTGCGCCACTTAGACAGTGATCTACTCTTATACATAAATACTCATAAACGTGACTAAAAAATACAGGGTGGACAGGGATTGATAGACAATTTAATTCTTAATACAATTGCGTTATTACATTTTTTAATTTATCCTTACTTTTCAATACAATTTGCGCCAAGCGAAGCTATGTCAAAAAACATGGCGTCCTAAGCCACTAAAATGTTTCGACAGAAACACGATTTATCATAATAAAAATGTCCTACCTTGAGCTGTTCTTCCATCAGTATCTTGGGCAAAGGATCCTTTCTTGGGAGAAATCGTCTTTTGGTGGAAAGCTGTCCTCTTGCCATGTGGAAATGTCAACTGCGTTCGGGATGAACTGAAAAGCGTGCCCAACTTTTCACATCGTTGCAAAAATAAATGTCCCAAAATCGCACTAAACGGATATAAATTGCTATAAAACGCTTTAAATTAACTACTTTATGATGTTTGTAACTCCTATAACGAGTGAAAAGATGACCGGAGAAATATAACAGGCTAAACTAACGCTTGGAACAGGAGAGGGTCGGTGTCTTCCACGCGCGTTACGCAGCAAGAAAAGACTTGCTAGCTAAAGGTTTTTTTCATTTGTAGGGCCTGTGAACGCGCAATCGACCCCGTTGGAATCGTCATCACGTAAAGGCATCCAGGGGAAGACGTAAGAAGTGTCCGTATAGTCATAGCAACGACAGTGCCCTTTTAACTGACTTCAGAAAAGTGGCCAACATTTCTCAAATCTGACTCCATGTCAGGGAAATTGCTGTAGAATGGGCTCTGTTCCACTTAGAGACAAAATTTCAACTCCTATAGAAACTATAGACTGTTTTCTATCCAATAATAATAATAATATGCATATTGTACGATCAAGGATTTTGTGGGAAGCCGTTTAAAAAATTAGCCAAATTAGCATAAATAGTCTAAACAGCGCCCCCATCCCCAACAGGTTAAAGTCCAATACAGCTAATGAAAGACACAAATCTTGTGAATCCAGCCAACATGTCCGATTTTTAACCTGTCTAGGATCAGCGTGGCGCTAGCGGCACACCCCCCCCCCCCCCACTGAAAAACCAGTGCCGCGAAATTCAAAAAAAATATTTTTTTAAAATATTTAACTTTCACACATTAAAGTCCAATACAGCTAATGAAAGACACAGATCTTGTGAATCCAGTCAACATTTCCGATTTTTAAAATGTTTTACAGGGAAGACACAATATGTAAAGATGTACATCTATTACCTAAAAACACATTAGCATAATCCACCATCTTTTATTTGTCCACCAACACCAGTAGCCATCACCAATTCGGCTAAACTAAGATATTTATAGCCCCTAACCAACAAAAAAACTCATTAGATGACAGTCTGATAACATATTTATGGTATGGGATAGGTTTTGTTAGAAAAAAGTGCATATTTCAGGTAGATGGCATAGTTTACAATTGCACCCACCATCACAAATGGACTAGAATAATTACAATGAGCAACGTGTTTACCTAACTACTAATCATCAAACATTTCGTAAAAATACACAGCATACACGAATCGAAAGACACAGATCCTGTGAATACAGACAATATTTCAGATTTTCTAATTGTCTTACAGCGAAAACACAATAAATCGTTATATTAGCTTAGCACATAGCAATTAGCAGCCCAGCATTGATTCTAGCCAAAGTGAGCGATAAAAGTCAACATCGCCAAAAGATATTAATTTTTTCACTAACCTTCTCAGAATTCTTCCGATGACACTCCTGTAACATCACATTACAACATGCATATACAGTTTGATCGAAAATGTTTATATTTAGCCACCAAAATCATGGTTAGACAATGTGAAATGTAGACAAGCTGGTAAAGAAAAAGTCCTTGCGCCACTTAGACAGTGATCTACTCTTATACATAAATACTCATAAACGTGACTAAAAAATATAGGGTGGACAGGGATTGATAGACAATTTAATTCTTAATACAATTGCGTTATTACATTTTTTAATTTATCCTTACTTTTCAATACAGTTTGCGCCAAGCGAAGCTACGTCAAAAAACATGGCGTCCTAAGCCACTAAAATGTTTCGACAGAAACACGATTTATCATAATAAAAATGTCCTACCTTGAGCTGTTCTTCCATCAGTATCTTGGGCAAAGGATCCTTTCTTGGGAGAAATCGTCTTTTGGTGGAAAGCTGTCCTCTTGCCATGTGGAAATGTCAACTGCGTTCGGGATGAACTGAAAAGCGTGCCCAACTTTTCACATCGTTGCAAAAATAAATGTCCCAAAATCGCACTAAACGGATATAAATTGCTATAAAACGCTTTAAATTAACTACCTTATGATGTTTTTAACTCCTATAACGAGTGAAAAGATGACCGGAGAAATATAACAGGCTAAACTAACGCTTGGAACAGGTGCGCGCCGGTGTCCTCTAGGCTCATGACGCAGCTCCCAAAGAATGACTAGCTTCAGGGTTTTTTCATTTGTAGGGCCTGTGAACGCGCAATCGACCCCGTTGGAATCGTCATCACGTAAAGGCATCCAGGGGAAGACGTAAGAAGTGTCCGTATAGTCATAGCAACGACAGTGCCCTTTTAACTGACTTCAGAAGAGTGGCCAACATTTCTCAAATCTGACTCCATGTCAGGGAAATTGCTGTAGAATGGGCTCTGTTCCACTTAGAGACAAAATTTCAACTCCTATAGAAACTATAGACTGTTTTCTATCCAATAATAATAATAATATGCATATTGTACGATCAAGGATTTTGTGGGAAGCCGTTTAAAAAATTAGCCAAATTAGCATAAATAGTCTAAACAGCGCCCCCATCCCCAACAGGTTAAAATGTTTTACAGCGAAGACACAATATGTAAAGATGTAAATCTATTACCTAAAAACACATTAGCATAATCCACCATCTTTTATTTGTCCACCAACACCAGTAGCCATCACCAATTCGGCTAAACTAAGATATTTATAGCCCCTAACCAAGAAAAAAACTCATCAGATGACAGTCTGATAACATATTTATGGTATGGGATAGGTTTTGTTAGAAAAATGTGCATATTTCAGGTAGATGGCATAGGTTACAATTGCACCCACCGTCACAAATGGACTAGAATAACTACATAGAGCAACGTGTTTACCTACTTACTAATCATCAAACATTTCGTAAAAATACACAGCATACACTAATCGAAAGACACAGATCCTGTGAATACAGACAATAATTCAGATTTTCTAAGTGTCTTACAGCGAAAACACAATAAATCGTTATATTAGCATAGCACATAGCACATAGAAGCCCAGCATTGATTCTAGCCAAAGAGAGCGATAACGTCAACATCGCCAAAATATATTATTTTTTTCATTAACCTTCTCAGAATTCTTCAGATGACACCCCTGTAACATCACATTACAACATACATATACAGTTTGTTCGAAAATGTGCATATTTAGCCACCAAAATCATGGTTAGACAATGTGAAATGTAGCCCAGCTGGTGAGAAAATGTCCGTGCGCCATATTAGACAGTGATCTACTCTTATACATAAATACTCATAAACGTGACTAAAAAATATAGGGTGGACATCGATTGATAGACAATTTAATTCTTAATACAATCGCGGAATTACATTTTTTAAATTATCCTTACTTTTCAATACAGTTTGCGCCAAGCGAAGCTACGTCAAAAAACATGGCGTCCTAAGCCACTAACATTTTTCGACAGAAACACGATTTATCATAATAAAAATGTCCTACTTTGAGCTGTTCTTCCATCAGTATCTTGGGCAAAGGATCCTTTCTTGGGTCTAATCGTCTTTTGGTGGAAAGCTGTCCTCTTACCATGTGGAAATGCCAACTGCGTTCAGCATGAACTGGAAGCGTGCCCAGCGATTCACAGCGTTTCAGAAATTAATGTCCCAAAATCGCACTAAACGGATATAAATTGCTATAAAACGCTTTAAATTAACTACCTTATGATTTTTTTAACTCCTATAACGAGTCTTAACATGACCGGAGAAAGATTACTCCCAACACTAATGCTTGGAACAGGTGCGGGTCGGTGTCCTCCACGCGCATAACGCAGCTCCAAAAGACTTACTAGCTACAGGGTTTTTTAATTTATAGTGCCTGTGAACGCGCAATCGACCCCATTCAAATCGTCATCACGTAAAGGCATCCAGGGGAAGACGTAAGCAGTGTCCGTATACTCATAGCAATAACTGTGGCCTTTTAACTGACTCCAGATCAGGGGCCAACATTTCTGAAATCTGACTCCATGTCAGGGAAATTGCTGTAGAATGGGTTCTGTTCCACTTAGAGACAAAATTTCAACTCCTATAGAAACTATAGACTGTTTCTATCCAATAATAATAATAATATGCATATTGTACGATCAAAAATTTTGTGGGAAGCCGTTTAAAAAATTACACGATTAGCATAAATAGTGACAACAGCGCCCCCAGCCTCAACAGGTTAATGGAATAAAAATCAGGTGCGTAATAATGAAGACAAAACCAAACAAAAATGAAACATGGATCGGTGGCGACTAGAAAGCCGGTGACGTCGACCGCCGAACGCCGCCCGAACAAGAAGAGGGAACAACTTCGGCGGAAGTCGTGACACCTCTCCTTTCTTCCTTCTCTCCTCTTCCTCTCCTCCTCCTCCTCCTCCTTTCTTCCTCCTCTCCTTCTCCTCTCCTCTCCTCTCCTCTCCTCCGTCTCTTGTTGTGAGATTAAAGAGGCTGAATTAAAAATCCCTTCTGAAGTGGAGCATCAATGCGCAAAACATTCATCACAGATCACATTCAACACAGATCTCTATCCATTTTGACTGTGTGTGTGTGTGTGTGTGTGTGTGTGTGTGTGCGTGCGTGCGAGTGTGTCCCTTGTCACGAGCCACTGAGCTTGCCTGCGGCAGCTTCCAAGGACAGCTGCTCACTCAATTTTTTTCCTCCCATTCTTATCCTTTTTCTCAATTCAATTCAATTCAAAGGGATTTATTGGCATGGGAAAAAGTATGTTTACATTGCCAAAGCAAGTGAAATAGAAAAAAATCCAAAGTGAAATAATCCATCAAACATTAACAGTGACCATTACACTCACAAGTTTCAAAGGAAGTGACACATTTCAAATGTCATATTATGGCTATGTACAAGGTTATAATGATGTGCAAATAGTTAAAGTACAAATGGGAATTTAAACAAACATAAATATGGATTGTATTTACAATGGTGTTGGTTCTTCACTGGTTGCCCTTTTCTTGTGGCTACAGGTCACACATCTTGCTGCTGTGGAGGCACACTGGTATTTCATTCAGTAGATATCAAATCAAATCAAATGTTATTGGTCACATACACATGGTTAGCGGATGATAACGCGAGTGTAGCGAAATGCTTGTGCTTCTAGTTCTGACCATGCAGTAATATCTAACAAGTAATCTAACAATTTCACAACAATTACCTTTACAAGTGTAAAGGAATTAATAAGAGTATGTACATATAAATATATGGACGAGCGATGGCCGAACGGCATAGATGGTATAGAGTACAGTATATCCATATGAGATGAGTAATGTAGGGTATGTAAACATTATATAAAATGGCATTGTTTAAAGTGACTAGTGATACATTACATCAAGATGGCAAGATGCAGTAGTTGGTATAGAGTACAGTATATACATATGAGATGAGTAATGTAGGGTATGTAAACATTATATAAAGTGGCATTGTTTAAAGTGACTAGTGATACATTACATCAAGATGGCAAGATGCAGTAGGTGGTATAGAGTACAGTATATACATATGAGATGAGTAATGTAGGGTATGTAAACATTATATAAAGTGGCATTGTTTAAAGTGACATTGTTTAAAGTGACACAGACACCACAATGTCTGTGTGGGTGGACCATTTCAGTTTGTCCGTGATGTGTACGCCGAGGAACTTAAAACTTTCCACTTTTCCACTACTGTCCCGTCGATGTGGATAGAGGGCTGCTCCCTCTGCTGTTTCCTGAAGTCCACAATCATCTCCTTTGTTTTGTTGACGTTGAGTGTGAGGTTATTTTCCTGACACCACACTCCGAGGGCCCTCACCTCCTCCCTGAAGGCCGTCTTGTCGTTGTTGGTAATCAAGCCCACAACTGTAGTGTCGTCTGCAAACTTGATGATTGAGTTGGAGGCGTGCATGGCCACGCAGTCATGGGTGAACAGGGAGTACAGGAGAGGACTGAGAACGCACCCTTGTGGGGCCCCAGTGTTGAGGGTCAGCGGGGTGGAGATGTTGTTTCCTACCCTCACCACCTGGGGGCGGCCCAGAAAGTCCAGGACCCAGTTGCACAGGGCGGGATCGAGACCCAGGGTCTCAAACTTAATGACGAGTTTGGAGGGTACTATGGTGTTAAATGCTGAGCTGTAGTCAATGAACAACATTCTCACATAGGTATTCCTCTTGTCCAGATGGGTTAGGGCAGTGTGCAGTGTGATTGCGATTGCGTCGTCTGTGGACTTATTGGAGTGGTAAGCAAATTGGAGTGGGTCTAGGGTGTCTGGTAGGGTGGAGGTGATACGATCCTTGACTAGTCTCTCAAAGCACTTCATGACAGAAGTGAGTGCTACGGGGCGATAGTCATTAATCTCAGTTACCTTAGCTTTCTTGGGAACAGGAACAATGGTGGCCCTCTTGAAGCATGTGGGAACAGCAGACTGGGATAGGTATTGATTGAATATGTCTGTAAACACTCCAACCAGCTCGTCTGCACATGCTCTGAGGACGTGGCTAGGGATGCCTTCTGGGCCGGCAGCCTTGCGAGGGTTAACACGTTTAAATGTTTTACTCACGTTGGCTGCGTTGAAGGAGAGCCCGCAGCTTTTGGTAGCGGGCCATGTCAGTGGCACTGTATTGTCCTCAAAGCGAGCAAAGAAGTTGTTTTGTTTGTCTGGGAGCAAGACATCGGTGTCCGCGACGGGTCTTGTTTTCTTTTTGTAATCCGTGATTGACTGTAGACCCTGCCACATACATCTCGTGTCTGAGCCGTTGAGTTGTGACTCTACTTGGGAGTTTATCAAAATTGGATTTGTTTTGGAACTCTTTGTGGGTCTGTGTAATCTGAGGGAAATATGTAACTCTAATATGGTCATGCATTTGGCAGGATGTTAGGAAGTGGAGCTCAGTTTCCACCTCATTTTGTGGGCAGTGTGCACATAGACTGCCAGGTATTCTGCCACTGTGTACTCTCTGTTTAGGGCCAAATAACATTCCAGTTTGCTCAGTTTTTTTGTTACACTCTTTCCAATGTGTCAAGTAATTATCTTTTTGTTTTCTCATGATTTGGTAGGGTCTAATTGTGTTGCTGTTGCTGTTCTGCAGCTTGATTAGGGGACTCTTCTCTAGGTTCATCTCTCTGTAGGTGATGGCTTTGCTATGGAAGGTTTGGGAATCACTTCCTTTTAGGTGGTTGTAGAATTTAATGGCTCTTTTCTGGATTTTGATAATTAGCGGGTATCGGCCTAATTCTGCTCTGCATGCATTATTTGGTGTTTTACGTTGTACACAGAGGATATTTTTGCAGAATTCTGCATGCAGTCTCAATATGATGTTTGTCCCATTTTGTGAATTCTTCATTGGTGAGTGGACCCTAGACCTCACAACCATAAAGGGCAATAGGTTCTATGACTGATTCAAGGAATTTTAACCAGATCATAATTGGTATGTTGACGTGCTGTTCCTTATTTTTCCGTGGTGCATTTCTGTATTGTTTTAGTGATTCACCATAGTGAAGTTGTAGCCTCAGGTTTTCTGGGTCTCTATGTTTTTGGTTGGATAAGTTTCTCAATTTCTTTCTTAGGTCTATGCATTCTTCAACAAACCATTGGTCATTGTCATAATTTCTTTGGTTGTCTGCTTAGCATTTTTGGGGATTTGAGAGGGAAACTGAAAGGTCAAATTGTCACACACTTATCAAGAGAACATCCCTGGTGATATCTACTGCATTTGATCTGGCAGACTCACTAAACACAAATGCTTTGTTTGTAAATGATGTCTGAGTTTTGGCGTGTGTCCCCGCTTATCCACCACTAAACATTAAAAAATAAAATGGGGCCGTCTGGTTTAATATAAGGAATTTGAAATGATTTATGCTTTTACTTTTGATACTTAAGTACATTTGAACAATTCCATTTACTTTCGATACTTAAGCATTTTTAAAAGCAAATACTTTTAGTATTTTTCACTGGGGGACTTTTACTTGAGTTATTTTCTATTAAGGTATCTTCACATTTACTCAAGCTTGACAATTTAGTACTTTTTCCACCACTGCCTATAGCTGGGGGTTGCAGCATTTATTTCACATGAATTTAGACAAGTGTGTCTGGGGAAGAGTCATCTAACATATTTATATCTGTACACCTGACCCCTGGAATTGTTCCTTATTGTAGGCTACTACCACTATTATTCTTAATCTTTACTACACTACTCACTGTTCAGCACATGACCTCTCATGTGAATCCTTAAAGAGATGTGTGGGGGCTGGTTTAAGAGGGCGTGAACAATGCTGAATGGTGTGTAGACAAAGGAGAGCTCTCCAGTAGGTACCAAAATGTTTCAAAGGCCCTTTTCTCAAAAGTGAGTTTACAAGTTAATCAACTTTCAAAGCAGAATTACTATCCCATTGTTCCTCAAAAATGCAGTGTATGATATACCATTTTGTAGCTCTGAGTCTCACTTTTACCAATGTAAAAACACAATTTCAAATGTTGCTACATAAGATTGATTTGAGCCGGCCAGTCACATATACTGTTTTGGCTTTCTACTGACAAGTTTACACCTTCACTATTAAAAAAAAATGTTTTGTCCAGGATTTTGTCTAAAAGAGATTGAATTTGTTTTTGCCTAATTGTTTTTTGGTAGGTTTTCTACACTACTTTCAATCCATCTATAGCATTTCTTAATATTGTTCAGTTCCTTTGGCTTTGATGCTTCATGATTGACTATTGCTCTGTTCAAGTAGACTATGATTTTGCTGTGTTCTGATAGGGGTGTCAGTGGGCTGACTGTGAACGCTCTGAGAGAATATGGTTTGAGGTCAGTGACAAAGTAATCTACAGTACTACTGCCAAGGGATGGGCTGTAGGTGTACCTTCCATAGGAGTCTCCTCAAAGCCTACCATTGACTATGTACAGACCCAGCGTCCGACAGAGCTGCAGTAGTTGTGACCCGTTGTTGTTGTTTTGTCATAGTTGTGTCTAGGGGGACGTATGGGGGAGGGAATGCTGTCACCTCCAGGTAGGTGTTTGTCCCCCTGTGTGCTGAGGGTGTCAGGTTCTCGTACGGTTCTGGCATTTAGGTCGCCACAGACTAGTACATATCCCTGGGCCTGGACATTGTTGATCTCCCCTTCTAGGATGGAGAAGCTGTCATCGTTAAAGTACAGGGATTCTAAAGGGGGGATTTAGGTAGCACACATTAGGAAATGTTTCTCTTTTGAGATCATTTCCTTATTAATTTCTAGACAGATTTCAAATGTTCCTGTTTTGACTAATTTCATAGCGTTGGTTAGGTCTGTTCTATATCAAATGAACATACCCCTTGAGTCTCTTCCCTGTGGCCAGGGTTTGTTTGAGGTGGTGGTCTCAGCTGGTTGGGGTGGTGGTCTCAGCTGGTTGGGGTGGTGGTCTCAGCTGGTTGGGGTGGTGGTCTCAGCTGGTTGGGGTGGTGGTCTCAGCTGGTTGGGGTGGTGGTCTCAGCTGGTTGGGGTGGTGGTCTCAGCTGGTTGGGGTGGTGGTCTCAGCTGGTTGGGGTGGTGGTCTCAGCTGGTTGGGGTGTGGCTGGTGATTCTGCGGCCAGGGTTTGTTTGGGGTGGTGGTCTCAGCTGGTTGGGGTGGTGGTCTCAGCTGGTTTGGGTGTGGCTGGTGATTCTGCGGCCAGGGTTTGTTTGGGGTGGTGGTCTCAGCTGGTTGGGGTGTGGCTGGTGATTCTGTGGCCTGGGTGTAGGTCCTCTTGGTGTGGGTTCTCTCGGGGTCTTTCTCCATCCCCATCTGTCTGTCTGTCTGTCTTTTGCTTTCTTGACTCCCCCCCATCAATCTCCATACCTGTCTTACCACCCCCACACACACATACTGTACTGTATACAAAAACAACATACACACCCATTCCCCAAGGTTAGTACCAGTGCAGTACCGTACCTCTGTCAATGTCCCTCCCCTCCCTTCCTATCACCTCCTCTACACCATTTTTCAATTACAGAGTGCATGGGATGGGAAATAGACAATGCAGCTGCCTATTTCAGTTTACTGAATAGCAGCCTATTTAATACTAGATGAGGGAAAGGGAATTTGCAGAGACGGTAGATATTATAGAAACCTGCTCAGCTCTCTCTCATCTTTCTCTTTTCTCTAGATATTATAGAAACATGCTCATCTTGCTATATGTTTAATGAGCCTGTTTTTAGACATGCCGTATGTGAAGGTTTTAATGCTTTTTGTCTGTTAGCGGCGTTTTCTCACCTTAAAACCACACCTCCTCTCTATCTATCTCTCCTTCTCTCTCGCTCTATCGCTCCATCTTTCCCTCTCTGTGAAATGCATAATGACAGTAGGATTTATTAAATGCATTAGGGTTAGGGTTGATACATTGGTGAGGGCCAAATATTCTTGTAACCAGAACCCTTCCATTTCTTACATTATAACAACTCTTTTATACTTACTTCCCGTTTTACTTCTTCAGTGTATTCATGGATGCCGAAGGAAACTGGGAATCCACAAAAAATGTACTAAGATTTTTTTTTTAATATACAGTACCAGTCAAAAGTTTGGACACACTTACTCATTCAAGGGTTTTTATTTATTTTTATTATGTTCTACATTGTAGAATAATAGTGAAGTCATCAAAACTATGAATTAACACATATAGAATCATGTAGTAACCATTAGATTAAACATTAGATTCTTCAAAGTAGCCACCCTTTGCATTGATGTCAGCTTTGCACACTCTTGGCATTCTCTGCAACCAGCTTCACCTGGAATGCTTTTCCAACAGTCTTGAAGGAGTTCCCACATATGCTGAGCACTTGTTGGCTGCTTTTCCTTCACTCTGTGGCCCAACTCACCCAAAACCATCTCAATTGGGTTGAGGTCGGGTGATTGTGGAGGCCAGGTCATCTGATGCAGCACTCCATCACCCTCTTTCTTGGTAAAATAGCCCTTACACAGCCTGGAGGTGTGTTGGGTCATTGTCTTGTTGAAAAACAAATGATAGTCCCACTAAGTGCAAACCAGATGGAATGGCGTATTGCTGCAGAATGCTGTAGTAGCCATGCTTGTCAAGTGTGCCTTGAATTCTAAATAAATCACAGACAGTGTCACAGTAAAGCAACCGCACACCATCAAACCTCTTCCTCCATGCTTCACAGTGGGAACCACACATGTGGAGATCATCCGTTTACCTGCTCTGCGTCTCACAAAGACACGGTGGTTGGAACCAAAAATCTCTAATTTGGACTCATCAGACCAAAGAACAGATTTCCACCAGTCTAATGTCCATTGCTCGTGTTTCTTGGCCCAAGCAAGTCTCTTCTTCTTATTGGTGTCCTTTAGTAGTGGTTTCTTGCAGAAATTCGGATTCACGCAGTCTCCTCGTAACAGTTTAAGTTGAGATGTGTATGTTACTTGAACTCTGTGAAGCATTTATTTGGGCTGCAATTTCTGAGGCTGGTAACTCTAATGAACATATCTTCTGCAGCAGAGGTAACTCTGGGTCTTCCTTTCCTGTGGTGGTCATCACGAGAGCCCGTTTCATTGTAGAGCTTCATGGTTTTTGCGACTGCACTTGAAGAAAATTTCAAAGTTCTTCAAATTTTCCGGATTGACTGACCTTCCTGTCTTCAAATAATGATGGACTGTCATTTCGCTTTGCTTATTTGAGCTGTTCTTGCCATAATATGGACTTGGTCTTTCACCATATAGGGCTATCTTCTGTATACCACCCCTACTTTCAAGCAACACACACATCTCAACATCAGCTGTTCCATAGAGCAGAGCACAATTGGTCCAGCGTCGTCCGGGTTAGGGTTTGGTCGGGGTAGGCGGTCATTGTAAATAAGAATTTGTTCTTAACTGGCTTTCTAGTCAAATAAAGGTTAAAAAATATATATAAAAAATATTGTAAATAAGAATTTGTTTTTAACTAACTTGCCTAGTTAAATAAGGGTTTAAAAAAAATACCTTGTCACAACACAACTGTTTGCCTCAAACAGTTTAAGAAGGAAATAAAGGCACCTGTTAATTGAAATGAATTCCAGGTGTGTCACGTTCCTGACCTTATTTCCTTTGTTCTGTATTTTTTAGTTGATCAGGACGTGAGCTGGGTGGGCATTCTATGTTATGTGTTTCTATGTTGGGTTCATTGTCAACTAGCCTGATATGGTTCTCAATCAGGGGCAGGTGTTTTACGTTTCCTCTGATTGAGAACCATATTAAGGTAGGCTGTTCTCACTGTTTGTTTGTGGGTGATTGTTGCTGTGTCTGTGTTTGTTCGCCACACGGTACTGTTTCGTTTCGTTCGTTCGTGTGTGTGCCCCTTCCTGTTCGTGCGTTCATGTTTTATGTTCTCAAGTTCAGGTCTGTTCACGTCGTTTTTGATATTTTGTATTTTGTTTAAGTGTTCTTCCTTTACGTCGCTTAAAGAAATAAAATATGGAGACATACCACGCTGCGTATTGGTCCGATCCTTGCTTCTCCTCAGACGAGGAGGAAGACGAACGTGACAAGGTGACTACCAAATGAAGCTGGTTGAGAGAATGCCAAGAGTGTACAAAGCTGTCATCAAGGCAAATGGTGGCTACTTTGAAGAATTTAAAATATAAAATATATTTGGATATGTTTAACACTTTTTTGGTTACTACATGATTCCATATGTATTATTTAATAGTTTTGATGTCTTGACTTTTATTCTACAACGTATAAAATAGTAAAAATGAAGAAAATCCCTTGAATGACTAGGTGTGTCCAAACTTTTGACTGGTGCCGTATATATATACAGTATATATATATATATATATATATATATATATATATATATATATATATATATATATATATATATATATATATATATATGTATCTTTCGTCTCTCTGTGTTTCATAATTTTCCTTCAAGAGGCTGAACGTATCTCCCAGGAGAAAGCATCAGAGTGAGTGAAACAGCTCCTCTGTCTCTCTACATGTAGTGATACTGTCTGGTCCAAACCAGCAGAACATTGTTGCTGCCTGTAGCAGTGAAGACAAGGGAAGCCAGCGGGCATCTGGCCTTCCTTGACAACAAAAATAATTCTACATCAGCATTGCGCTAAACTGAGCGAGTATAACTGTGAATGGTCTCGGCACACCAAAAGAAGTGTCAACGGAAGCCAGCTTGGATTTGGCGTCACTCCTTTAAAATCTAATTGTGGGCGTACGAAAATCTTGAATTGTTGGATCTTGTGTTGTTGTCCTCCGGTGGATAGGTAGCAAACTAGCTAAAATTGTCCCTTCCTAAATTAGCCATGGATGGCGATAGGGATTTGGACTTGTTTTACTTAGTTCTCTGTACAGGCCCATGATCCAACCATTATTCTGATCCAACCATTAATTCATACATTGTTGTGCCTGGTCTGGACTCTCCACCGTAGTAGCACCAAAGGAAACCCCTAAACACCTACCTGAGCACTCTCGCGACCACCCCGTGAGAACCCTCTGTGGCCAAGAAACAGTGGGGTTATGACAAACTAACCAGGGTAGGCCCAGCACCACGGGAAATGCAGAAGAGTCAATAAGGAAAATCATTTTTTCCCCCGTGTGACCCCCCTGCGTCACCATGCCCAAAGGAGCGGTGACCTCCCTGATTACCCCTGACCCTAATGGTCGACTATCTAAGGAGGGAACGGGGAAGGGCACATCCATGGGAACAATGGGGGGTCCCTACACTATGAGCTAACGCTCTATCAATACAATTCCCAGCCGCGCCTGAATCTACGAGCGCCTTATGCTTGGAATGCGGGGAAAATTCAGGAAAAGTGACAAACACAAACATATGTGCAACAGAGGGCTCTGGGTGAGAATAGTGCCGGCTCACCTGAGGTGACGCCAGAGCGCCCTGCCTGCTGCCTCGATTCCCAGAGGAACCAACCCGGCACCGGCCAGCAGTGTGACCTCTGCGGCCACAGATGGTGCTCGAGCGGGAACCCCCTCCGGTCTCCCTGCGCACCACCCCTCCCAGCTCTATGGGTATCGGAGAGGGGGTGTGGGAGGATGGAACCACCAGACCCCGATCTGGACGTCCGCGAGTAGCCAGCAGGTTGTCCAGCCGGATGGACAGGTCCACCAGTTGTTCGAAAGTGAGGGTGGTGTCTCTGCAGGCCAGCTCCAGACGGACATCCTCCAGACTATGACGGTAATGGTCGATCAGGGCCCTGTTGTTCTGTCCCGTGCCGGCAGCCAGGGTCCTAAACTCCAGGGCAAACTCCTGGGCGCTCCTTGTCTCCCGCCTCAGATGGTAGATGCACTCACCAGCCGCTCTGCCCTCGGGTGGGTGGTCGAAGATTGCCCGGAAACGGCGGGTGAACTCCTCAAAATGGTCCAACGCCGCATCTCCCTCTCTCCACACGGCGTTGGCCCACTCCAGGGCTTTCCCGGTGAGGCACGAGACGAGGGCGGACACCTTCTCACGGTCCAATGGAGCTGGGTGGACCGTGACCAGATAGAGATTTAGTTGGAGGAGGAAACCCTGGCAGTTGGCAGCCCACCCGTCGTACTCCTGTGGCATGGAGAGACAGATCCCACTGGGTCCAGGCGGGAAAGGGGCGCTCAGGAGAGACCCTGGTTGTGCTGGTGGAGGCGCTGGAAGGGTACCTTCTCCTGCTGACTCTATAAATTGGTCAGAGATTCTGTAATGTTGTGTGTGTAGGTGGCAGGGAAGTCAGGTGCAGGAGAATCGAACTTGGTATAAATGGAGTAGTTTAATAGACTTGACAAAACTCCATAATCAAAAATACAAGATAAAATAATAGTGGGTAAAAGAACCCGTCGCGCACCAATACATAATACACAAATATACAAATAAACAATCTCTGACAAGGACATGAGGGGAAACAGAGGGTTAAATACACAACATGTAATGAATGGGATTGGAACCAGGTGTGTAGGGAGACAAGACAAAACCAATGAAAAATGGATCAATGATGGCTAGAAGACCGGTGACGTCGCCCGCCGAGCACCGCCCGAACAAGGAGAGGCATCGACTTCGGTAGAAGTCGTGACGGTGCCCCTGGCCTGAGAGGATGTTAGTTCAATATGTAGCTAGATGTAGAAGGCACACACACACACACACACACATAAATCAGATGAAGTTGAAATGCTGCTGGAATAGTGGAGGCAGCTCCTGTTTTCTTTGTGACTTGCGGTAACTCTCTGTGGTTCTAAATCAATAGTTGTTTAGTGGTCTGATAATGTCAGAAACATTAACTTGCTTCACCATGCTGTAGGTCATGTAACTGTCTGTTACCTTTACATGCAATATGCTTTGTGGACTTCACCGGACAGAGGTTGCTCTACCGTTTTGTGATGAAACAAAGGTGTGGTTGAATTTATTCTGCCACTGTGTCTTCTCATTGTCTCAGCCTTAGGCCTATATATCAACGTGTCAAGACATCTGAGCTAACAGGTTAAAGGGCAAACGACACAATTATCACAACACCGCTACCACACTTCTTTCATCTAACTCTCTTTAACCTCCATTCTGTTTACGGCCCCCTTTGTGTGTGTGTTCGTGTGTGTGTGTTCGTGTGTGTGTGTGCGTGTCTCTGTGTGTGTCTCTGTGTGTGTCTCTGTGTGTGTCTCTGTGCGTGTCTCTGTGCGTGTCTCTATGTGTGTCTCTGTGCGTGTCTCTGTGCGTGTCTCTGTGCGTGTCTCTGTGTGTGTCTCTGTGTGTGTGCGTGTCTCTGTCTGTGTCTCTGTGCGTGTCTCTGTGCGTGTCTCTGTGCGTGTCTCTGTGTTTGTGCGTGTCTCTGTGCGTGTCTCTGTGCGTGTCTCTGTGCGTGTCTCTGTGTTTATGCGTGTCTCTGTGCGTGTCTCTGTGCTTGTCTCTGTGCTTGTCTCTGTGTTTGTGCGTGTTTCTGTGTGTGTCTCTGTGCGTGTCTCTGTGCGCGTGTGCGTGTTTCTGTGCGTGTCTCTGTGCGTGTCTCTGTGCAGAAGTGTGTGGGGGTTGTTTAAAGTATCTGTCCTTCATGGCTACTGACCACCAAGCCTGTAAGAGTGACGAGAAAGACTACAGAGAGAAAGAGGGAAGGTGGGAGTGGGAGGGAGGGAGAGGCACCTGCCTGGGAGTGATTGAGTGTTTGATCTTCCTCATCTCCTCCCTTTTCTTCCCCTTCCTCCCATTTCACTCCGCTAACCCCACCTCGTTGGTTCTGTAACCAATCAGGATGAGTCTCTGTGATGACAGCTGAACAAACATCAAACATAGGCCAGCTATAAGAACAGTTGAGTGTTGAAAAGAGGAGAAAAGAGGAGAAAAGAGGAAAGACGGGAAAGCGAGGAGAGGCAGAGACGGAGGAAAGGAAAGGAAAGGACGAGGGGAGAGAGGAGGCAAGGATGGAAAGAGAGTAAAGTGGAACTATTCATATTTTATGTGGAGGTGCTAAAAGATGTGGTTCTGGACAGCACCCATCGATCAAACTTTAATGATGAGCTCTGATCCTGCATCTCACAGGCCTCACAGCCGAGAAAGGCACCAGGTTACCAGTGTGTGTGTGTGTGTGTGTGTGTGTGTGTGTGTGTGTGTGTGTGTGTGTGTGTGTGTGTGTGTGTGTGTGTGTGTGTGTGTGTGTGTGTGTGTGTGTGTGTGCCCCACTTCAATGTGTGTGTGTGTGTGTCGGTCTGTCGTCCCTTCTCCCTCACTTCAGATAGATCTGTTGACAAGACAGTGGTTAGAATATTCATTGCTGTTTCTCTACCTTTGAGGTTCCATTTATCCTGCTATGGCCGGTGTGTGTGTGAGTGTTGTGTGACCTGTTTGTGTATGTACCAACAATGTGAGTATACAGGGTCCAGAGAGGGTTCAGGCTGTGCTCTGAGTCAGACTGGCCAGTGTCTGTTCTGAGTGGCAGAGAGAGAGGAAGGGATTGGGTGGACTGGGGTAGAGAGAGAGGAAGAGAGAGAGAGAGAGGGGGAATGGGGTGGACTGGGTAACAGAGAGTGCAAGAGAGAGATAGAGGAGAGGGAGAGAGAGAGAAAGAAAAAGGGAGAGGGAAGGAGAGAGAAAGAAAAAGGGAGAGGGAAGGAGAGAGAGAAAGAAAAAGAGAGAGGGAAGGAGAGACAGGGAGAGAGAGAGAAAGAAAAAGGGAGAGGGAAGGAGAGAGAGGGAGAGAGAGAAAGAAAAAGGGAGAGGGAAGGAGAGAGAGGGAGAGAGAGAGAAAGAAAAAGGGAGAGGGAAGGAGAGAGAGGGAGCGAGAGAGAAAGAAAAAGGGAGAGGGAAGGAGAGAGAGGGAGAGAGAGAGAAAGAAAAAGGGAGAGGGAAGGAGAGAGAGGGAGAGAGAGAGAGAAAGGGAGAGGGAAGGAGAGAGAGGGAGAGAGAGAGAAAGAAAAAGGGAGAGGGAAGGAGAGGGAGAGAGAGAAAAAGAAAAAGGGAGAGGGAAGGAGAGAGAGGGAGAGAGATGGAGAGGGAAGGAGATGGAAGGAGAGAGATGGAGAGAGAAGGAGAGGGAAGGAGAGAGAGGGAGAGAGATGGAGAGTCAATTTCCGGTCATTTCCGGTCACAACTTGCAGACTTGTTTACGTGTTGCTGTGCGTTTTGTTGCCAACCTTACTTTGCTACCTGACAACTTTACGGTTTTTGCTTTTTAATTACCTTTTATATTTTTAGTTTTTCCCTCGCTCAACTTTTTCTTCATTCAACTTTTTCACTCCAGACGCTTTATCTTGACATGGTTCGTCAGCACCTTCAACAGCCGAAGCTAAGTAGTAACATTAACATGATGCCTTCTAATTGCAGTCGCTGTACTCATAATATACAGGAGAGCGATCGTCTTACGGCGAGGATAGCTGTGCTGCAAGCCCAGCTTCAGACGCAATCGTTAGGCAAGGGTAATTTCAGTGTAGGAAAGGATGAAAGAGCGTCTGTGCCACCAGTAAGTGCAGATAGTAAAGTTATTACAAATCCCCCCCGCACGGTCCCCGCAACCGGACAACTTTCTCATGGCTTCTTGCAAGAAATGCTGTAGGAATGCTTAACCAGTGTCGCTCATTCAGCCGACAGAAACTTTCAACCGGTTCTCCCCATTAAGCAGCGAGTGGAGTCAGAGGCCGAGCCTTCTCTGGTCTCTACTCCTGCCGTTACGGGGTCTGAGACGCCGAAGGCTCCCACCATTAGCTCTGACAAATTGAAAACCCTAGTCATTGTCGACTCCATTACCCGCAGTAGTAGACTTAAAACGAATCATCCAGCGATCATACACTGTTTACCAGGGGGCAGGGCTACCGACGTTAAGGCTAATCTGAAGGTGGTGCTGGCTAAAGCTAAAACTGGCGAGTGTAGAGAGTATAGAGATATCGTTATCCACATCGGCACCAACGATGTTAGGATGAAACAGTCAGAGGTCACCAAGCGCAACATAGCTTCAGCATGTAAATCAGCTAGAAAGATGTGTCAGCATCGAGTAATTGTCTCTGGCCCCCTCTCAGTTAGGGGGAGTGATGAGCTCTACAGCAGTCTCACAACTCAATCGCTGGTTGAAAACTGTTTTCTGCCCCTCCCAAAAGATAGAATTTGTAGATAATTGGCCCTCTTTCTGGGACTCACCCACAAACAGGACCAAGCCTGGCCTGTTGAGGAGTGACGGACTCCATCCTAGCTGGAGGGGTGCTCTCATCTTATCTACGAACATAGACAGGGCTCTATCTCCTCTAGCTCCACAATGAGATAGGGTGCAGGCCAGGCAGCAGGCTGTTAGCCAGCCTGCCATTTTAGTGGAGTCTGCCACTAGCATAGTCAGTGTAGTCAGCTCAGCTATCCCCATTGAGACCTTGTCTGTGCCTCGATCTAAGTTGGGCAAAACTAAACATGGCGGTGTTCGCCTTAGCAATCTCACTAGAATAACCTGTCTAGGATCAGCGTGGCGCTAGCGGCACCCCCCCCCCCCCCCCACTGAAAAACCAGTGCCGCGAAATTCAAAAAAAATATATTTTTAAAATATTTAACTTTCACACATTAAAGTCCAATACAGCTAATGAAAGACAAAGATCTTGTGAATCCAGTCAACATTTCCGATTTTTAAAATGTTTTACAGGGAAGACACAATATGTAAAGATGTACATCTATTACCTAAAAACACATTAGCATAATCCACCATCTTTTATTTGTCCACCAACACCAGTAGCCATCACCAATTCGGCTAAACTAAGATATTTATAGCCCCTAACCAACAAAAAAACTCATTAGATGACAGTCTGATAACATATTTATGGTATGGGATAGGTTTTGTTAGAAAAAAGTGCATATTTCAGGTAGACTTCATAGTTTACAATTGCACCCACAATCACAAATGGACTAGAATAATTACAATGAGCAACGTGTTTACCTAACTACTAATCATCAAACATTTCGTAAAAATACACAGCATACACGAATCGAAAGACACAGATCCTGTGAATACAGACAATATTTCAGATTTTCTAAGTGTCTTACAGCGAAAACACAATAAATCGTTATATTAGCTTAGCACATAGCAATTAGCAGCCCAGCATTGATTCTAGCCAAAGTGAGCGATAAAAGTCAACATCGCCAAAAGATATTAATTTTTTCACTAACCTTCTCAGAATTCTTCCGATGACACTCCTGTAACATCACATTACAACATGCATATACAGTTTGATCGAAAATGTTTATATTTAGCCACCAAAATCATGGTTAGACAATGTGAAATGTAACTCAGCTGGTCAGAATTTGTCCTTGCGCCACTTAGACAGTGATCTACTCTTATACATAAATACTCATAAACGTGACTAAAAAATATAGGGTGGACAGGGATTGATAGACAATTTAATTCTTAATACAATTGCGTTATTACATTTTTTAATTTATCCTTACTTTTCAATACAGTTTGCGCCAAGCGAAGCTACGTCAAAAAACATGGCGTCCTAAGCCACTAAAATGTTTCGACAGAAACACGATTTATCATAATAAAAATGTCCTACCTTGAGCTGTTCTTCCATCAGTATCTTGGGCAAAGGATCCTTTCTTGGGAGAAATCGTCTTTTGGTGGAAAGCTGTCCTCTTGCCATGTGGAAATGTCAACTGCGTTCGGGATGAACTGAAAAGCGTGCCCAACTTTTCACATCGTTGCAAAAATAAATGTCCCAAAATCGCACTAAACGGATATAAATTGCTATAAAACGCTTTAAATTAACTACTTCATGATGTTTGTAACTCCTATAACGAGTGAAAAGATGACCGGAGAAATATAACAGGCTAAACTAACGCTTGGAACAGGAGAGGGTCGGTGTCTTCCACGCGCGTTACGCAGCAAGAAAAGACTTGCTAGCTAAAGGTTTTTTTCATTTGTAGGGCCTGTGAACGAGCAATCGACCCCGTTGGAATCGTCATCACGTAAAGGCATCCAGGGGAAGACGTAAGAAGTGTCCGTATAGTCATAGCAACGACAGTGCCCTTTTAACTGACTTCAGAAAAGTGGCCAACATTTCTCAAATCTGACTCCATGTCAGGGAAATTGCTGTAGAATGGGCTCTGTTCCACTTAGAGACAAAATTTCAACTCCTATAGAAACTATAGACTGTTTTCTATCCAATAATAATAATAATATGCATATTGTACGATCAAGGATTTTGTGGGAAGCCGTTTAAAAAATTAGCCACATTAGCATAAATAGTCTAAACAGCGCCCCCATCCCCAACAGGATAAAGACCTCCTCCATTCCTGACATTATTGAAAGAGATCGTGATACCTCACATCTCAAAATAGGGCTACTTAATGTTAGATCCCTCACATCAAAGGCAGTTATGGTAATTGAACTAATCACTGATCATAATCTTGATGTGATTGGCCTGACTGAAACATGGATTAAGCCTGATGAATGTACTGTGTTAAATGAGGCCTCACCTCCTGGTTACACTAGTGACCATATCCCCCGTGCATCCCGCAAAGGCAGAGGTGTTGCTAACATTTACAATAGCAAATGTTCATAAAATAAATAAATAACAACTACGTTTTCGTCTTTTGAGCTTTTAGTCATGAAATCTATGCAGCCTACTGAATCACTTTTTATAGCTACTGTTTACAGGCCTCCTGGGCCATATACAGCGTTCTTCACTGAGTTTCCTGAATTCTTATCGGACCTTGTAGTCGTAGCAGATAATATTCCAAATTTGGTGATTTTAATATTCACATGGAAAAGTCCACAGACCCACTCCAAAAGGCTTTCGGGGCCATCATCGACTCAGTGGGTTTTGTCCAACATGTCTCTGGACCTACTCACTGTCACAGTCATACTCTGGACCTAGTTTTGTCCCATGGAATAAATGTTGTGGATCTTAATGTTTTTCCTCATAATCCTGGACTATCGGACCACCATTTTATTACGTTTGCAATCGCAACAAATAATCTGCTCAGACACCAACCAAGGAGCATCAAAAGTCGTGCTATAAATTCTCAGACAACCCAAAGATTCCTTGATGCCCTTCCAGACTCCCTCTGCCTACCCAAGGACGTCAGAGAACAAAAATCAGTTAACCACCTAACTGAGGAACTCAATTTAACCTTGCGCAATACCCTAGATGCAGTTGCACCCCCAAAAACTAAAAACATTTGTCATAAGAAACTAGCTCCCTGGTATACAGAAAATACCCGAGCTCTGAAGCAAGCTTCCAGAAATTTGGAACGGAAATGGCGCCACACCAAAATGGAAGTCTTCCGACTAGCTTGTAAAGACAGTACCGTGCAGTATCGAAGAGCCCTCACTGCTGCTCGATCATCCTATTTTTCCAACTTAATTGAGGAAAATAAGAACAATCCTAAATGTATTTTTGATACTGTCGCAAAGCTAACTAAAAAGCAGCATTCCCATGGCTTTCACTTCAGCAGTAATAAATTCATGAGCTTCTTTGAGGAAAAGATCATGACCAATAGAAAGCAAATTACGGACTCCTCTTTAAATCTGCGTATTCCTCCAAAGCTCAGTTGTCCTGAGTCTGCACAACTGCCAGGACCTAGGAACAGGAGAGACACTCAAGTGTTTTAATACTATATCTCTTGACACAATGATGAAAATAATCATGGCCTCTAAACCTTCAAGCTGCATACTGGACCCTATTCCAACTAATCTACTGAAAGAGCTGCTTCCTGTGCTTGGCCCTCCTATGTTGAACATAATAAACGTCTCTCTAATCACCGGATGTGTACAAAACTCACTAAAAGTGGCAGTAATAAAGCCTCTCTTGACCCAGAAAATATAAAAACCTTGACCCAGAAAATATTAAAAACTATCGGCCTATATCGAATCTTTCGTTCCTCTCAAAAACTTTAGAAAAAGCTATTGCGCAGGAATTCACTGCCTTTCTGAAGACAAACAATGTATACAAAATGCTTCAGTCTGGTTTAAGACCCCATCATAGCACTGAGACTGCACTTGTGAAGGTGGTAAATGACCTTTTAACCTGTTTGGCGTGCAAGCCCGACGTCGGTACATTTATGACAACATCCAGCTCAAGTGCAGGAAAATGTGCATATTTCAGGTATAAATCATAGTTTACATTTCAGCTACAGTCAGAAATTGCACCGAAAGCAGCCATAATATTTACAGACACCAACGTCAAATACCTAATTACTCATCATAAAACATTTCTGAAAAATACATAGTGTACAGCAATTGAAAGACAGGCATCTTGTGATTCCAGACAATATTTCCGATTTATTAAATGTTTTACAGCGAAAACAAAATGTAGCGTTATATTAGCGTAGCCACAATAGCCAGAAACACTTGGGCGCCGACGACCAGTTCACATGCACGACAGATATTAGAAATAGCATCATAAAATGTTTCTTACTTTTGGTGATCTTCCGTCAGAATGTTGGACAAGGTGTCCTTTGTCGAGAACAGTCGTTGTTTGGATCTGGAACGGCAAATTTCCCTCTTCATTTAGCATGGGCACTTTCCAAGTGGCACGGATCTCTCCAACGTCAACAAACTCAGAGAACGGAACACGGCAAAACTCCCGAAAAAATTTCAATAATCTGATTAAACTATATTGAAAAAACATACTTTACGATGATATGGTCACATGTATCAAATAAAATCCGAACCGGAGATAGAAGTCGTCCATAACGGCAGCTAAACAGAAGGCAATCCCACTGTCCAACTGGCGCTGCCAAGAGTACCGGAAATGAGGGACACGTCATACAAAGAGCTTGTATTCCAATTCAGAACAAGATGAACACAAAATTTCTTCTCTCACAGCCTCTTGACAACCAGTGGAAGCTCTATGAAGTGTACGTAGACTCTTACGTTTTATGCCCATGTATAGGCAGGAAGTTGAACAGAGCATCGATTTCAGACATTCCACTTCCTGGTCAGGAAATGTGCTGCAGAATGAGTTCTGTTTCACTCAGAGAAATAATTCAAACGGTTTTAGAAACTAGAGAGTGCTTTCTATCCAATAGTGATAATAATATGCATATTGTACGAGCAAGAATTGAGTACGAGGCCGTTTGAAATGGGCATCTTTTATCTGGCTACTTAATACTGCCCCTTGCAGCCATAAGAAGTTAATGGCATCAGACCGAGGCTCTGCATCTGTCCTCGTGCTCCTAGACCGTAGTGCTGCTTTTGATACCATCGATCACCACATTCTTTTGGAGAGATTGGAAACCCAAATTGGTCTACACGGACAAGTTCTGGCCTGGTTTAGATCTCATCTGTCGGAAAGATATCAGTTTGTCTCTGTGAGTGGTTTGTCCTCTGACAAATCAACTGTAAATTTCGGTGTTCCTCAAGGTTCCGTTTTAGGACCACTATTGTTTTCAGTATATATTTTACCTCTTAAGGATGTCATTCGAAAACATAATGTTAACTTTCACTGCTATGTGGATGGCACACAGCTGTACATTTTAATGAAACATGGTGAAGCCCCAAAATTGCCCTCGCTAGAAGCCTGTGTTTCAGACATAAGGAAGTCGATGGCTGCAAACTTTCTACTTTTAAACTCGGACAAAACAGAGATGCTTGTTCTAGATCCCAAGAAACAAAGAGATCTTCTGTTGAATCTGACAATTAATCTTGATGGTTGTAAAGTCGTCTCAAATAAAACTGTGAAGGACCTCGGCGTTACTCTGGACCCTGATCTCTCTTTTGACAAACATATCAAGACTGTTTCAACGACAACTTTTCTCCATCTACCTAACATTGCAAAAATATGAAACTTTGTCTAAAAATGATGCAGAAAAATTAATCCAGGCTTTTGTTAGTTCTAGGTTAGACTACTGCAATGTTCTACTTTCCGGCTACCCGGATAAAGCACTAAATAAACTTCAGTTAGTGCTAAATACGGCTGCTAGAATCTTGACTAGAACCTAAACATTTGATCATGTTACTCCAGTGCTAGCCTCCCTACACTAGCTTCCTGTTATGGCAAGGGCTGATTTCAAGGTTTTACTGCTAACCTACAAAGCATTACATGGGCTTGCTCCTACCTATCTTTCCAATTTGGTCCTGCCGTACATACCTACACATACGCTACGGTCACAAGACGCAGGCCTACTAATTGTCCCTAGAATTTTTAAGCAAACAGCTGGAGGCAGGGCTTTCTCCTATAGAGCTCTATTTTTATGGAATAGTCTGCCTACCCATGTGAGAGATGCAGACTCGGTCTCAACCTTTAAGTCTTTACTGAAGACTCATCTCTTCAGTAGGTCATATGCTTGAGTGTAGTCTGGCCCAGGGGTGTGAAGGTGAACGGAAAGGCTCTGGAGCAACGAACCACCCTTTCTGTCTCTGCCTGGCCGGTTCCCCTCTCTCCACTGGGATTCTCTGCCTCTAACCCTATTACGAGGGCTGAGTCACTGGCTTACTGGTGCTCTTCCATGCCGTCCCTAGGAGGGGTGCGTCACTTGAGTGGGTTGAGTCACTGATGTGATCTTCCGTTCTGGGTTGACGCCCCCCCCTGGGTTGTGCCGTGGCGGAGATCTTTGTGGGCTATACTCGGCCTTGTCTCAGGATGGTAAGTTGGTGGTTGAAGATATTCCTCTAGTGGTGTGGCGGCTGTGTTTTGGCAAAGTGGGTGGGGTTATATCCTGCCTGTTTGGCCCTGTCCGGGGGTCTCATCGGATGGGGCCACAGTGTCTCCTGACCCCTCCTGTGTCAGCGTCCAGTATTTATGCTGCAGTAGTTTATGTGTCGGGGGGCTAGGGTCAGTCTGTTATATCTGGAGTACTTCTCCCGTCTTATCCGTGTCCTGTGTGAATTTAAGTATGCTCTCTCTACTTCTCTTTCTCTCTTTCTTTCTTTCTTTCTCTCTCTCGGAGGACCTGAGCCCTAGGACCATGCCTCAGGACTACCTGGCATGATGACTCTTTGCTGTCCCCAGTCCACCTGGCCATGCTGCTGCTCCAGTTTCAACTGTTCTGCCTGCGGCTATGGAGCCCTGATCTGTTCACCGCACGTGCTACCTGTCCCAGACCTGCTGTCTTCAACTCTCTAGAGACAGCAGGAGCGGTAGAGATACTCTCAATGACCAGCTATGAAAAGCCAACTGACATTTACTCTTGAGGTGCTGACTTGTTGCACCCTCGACAACTACTGCGATTGTTATTATTTGTCCATGCTGGACATTTTTTGCATGGGTTGCATGTGTTAGTGTACTAAAGAGAGAATGACATATGAGTCATGACAACAGGCATATGTTAGCTTCCTAGAAACCTCAACCAAACATACGTCAGGTGGAGAGTGCATTACATGTGAAAATGCCCAGCGAGGAAAAAGACGGAGAGAATTAGGGTAAAACAGAAACAAAGAGAAGTCTAAATGAAATGTGACAGGTTTGGAACAGAGAGAACAAGAGTAAGTTGAAACTGCTGGATCAGGCAAATGAAAGTTGGTTTGATCAGCTTTGATGCATCTACAGTGTATCAAATGTCTAGTGGATGTCTGGTTTGCCTCTCCAACCCATATAGTTGGAGCCCAGAGTTGTTTCTGTTCAGGTCATCATGAAAAACTCCTGGGCTTACTTGTGGTATACAGATGCAGGATCTTCATTTTTTGCCAGTTTGTTCCAGCAGGAAAATTATTTTGCAGCAACAGGAAATGTGAATTATTATGTGGATTATAATTAATGGACATTTTTGTAGGGGTTGATGCATTTTTCGTTAAGACAAATTAACCTGTCTAGCCCCGGGGTGCCGCTAGCGGCACACCCCCCCCCCCACCCCCACTGAAAAGGCAGAGCCGCGAAATTCAATTATTATTATTTTTTTTTAAATATTTAACTTTCACACATTAAAGTCCAATACAGCTAATGAAAGACACAGATCTTGTGAATCCAGCCAACATGTCCGATTTTTAAAATGTTTTACAGGGAAGACACAATATGTAAAGATGTAAATCTATTAGCTAAACACATTAGCATAATCCACCATCTTTTCTTTGTCCACCAACACCAGTAGCTATCACCAATTCGGCTAAACTAAGATATTTATAGCCCCTAACCAAGAAAAAAACTCATTAGATGACAGTCTGATAACATATTTATGGTATGGGATAGGTTTTGTTAGAAAAATGTGCATATTTCAGGTAGATGTCATAGTTTACAATTGCACCCACCGTCACAAATGGACTAGAATAAATACAATGAGCAACGTGTTTACCTAACTACTAATCATCAAACATTTCGTAAAAATACACAGCTTACACTAATCGAAAGACACAGATCCTGTGAATACAGACAATATTTCAGATTTTCTAAGTGTCTTACAGCGTATGGATTTTTTTCCTATTAATAATGTAAAATTAACATCTGAACAGAAAGACTCATGTGAAGGCCAAATTACAGAGGAGGAACTGCTTGTTGCAATTGGGGCCTTTAAAGATGGGAAAACTTCAGGGCTGGATGGCATACCAGTGGAAGTATACAAAACGTTTTTTGATATACTCAAAGGACCATTATTAACTTGTTTTAACCACTCCTATATAAATGGTAGATTATCAGACACACAACAAGAAGGTCTGATATCGTTATTACTGAAACAGGACCCAAGTGGTATATATAAAGATCCAGTCCAATTAAAAAATTGGAGACCTCTTACACTTCAGTGTTGTGATGCAAAAATCCTAGCAAAATGCTTGGCGCATAGAATAAAAAAAGTTTTGTCAGATGTTATTCATCCTAATCAGACAGGTTTTTTACACGGACGATACATTGGAGATAATATAAGGCAAGTACTGGAAACAATAGAACACTATGAGATATCGGGGACACCAGGCCTGGTTTTCATAGCTGATTTTGAAAAGGCTTTTGATAAAGTACGACTGGAGTTTATATATAAATGCCTAGAATATTTCAATTTTGGGGAATCTCTTATAAAATGGGTTAAAATTATGTATAGTAACCCTAGGTGTAAAATAGTAAATAATGGCTACATCTCAGAAAGTTTTAAACTATCTAGAGGAGTAAAACAAGGTTGTCCACTATCGGCATATCTATTTATTATTGCCATCGAAATGTTAGCTGTTAAAATTAGATCAAACATTAATATTAAAGGATTAGAAATCCATGGCTTAAAAACTAAGGTGTCATTGTACGCTGATGATTCATGTTTTCTTTTAAAACCACAACTAGAGTCTCTCCAGGGCCTCATAGAGGATCTAGATACCTTTGCTATCCTCTCTGGATTAAAACCAAATTATGATAAATGTACCATATTACGTATTGGATCACTAAAAAATACACATTTTATATTGCCATGTAGTTTACCAATTAAATGGTCTGACGGAGATGTGGACATACTCCGTATAAAAATCCCAAAAGAAAGAAATGATCTCACTCCAATAAATTTTTATAGAAAGTTAGCAAAAATAGATAAGATCTTGCTACCATGGAAAGGAAAATACCTGTCTATTTGTGGAAAAATCACCCTAATTAACTCTTTAGTCATATCACAGTTTACCTATTTGCTTATGGTTTTGCCTACTCCTAGTGACCTGTTTTTTAAATTATATGAACAAAAAATATTCAATTTTATTTGGAACGGCAAGCCAGATAAAATTAAAAGGGCCTATTTATATAACGAATATGAATTCGGAGGGCAGAAATTATTAAATATTAAAGCATTAGACCTCTCACTAAAGGCATCGGTCATACAAAAGTTATACTTAAATCCAAACTGGTTCTCTAGTAAACTGGTACGAATGTCTCATCCTATGTTCAAGAAGGGCCTTTTTCCCTTTATTCAGATTACACCTGCTCATTTTCGGTTGTTTGAAAAGGAAATGATCTCCAAAATATCCTTATTCTTTAAACAAGCCTTAGAAAGTTGGTTGCAATTTCAGTTTAATCCACCTGAAGGGACGGAACAAATAGTACAACAAATATTGTGGTTAAATTCAAATATAATAATTGATAAAAAAACTGTATTTATCGAAGAAATGTTTAAAAAAGGTATAATTTTTGTGAATGATATCATAAATAGGACTGGTGGAGTTATGTCACACATGCAGCTAACACAGACATATGGAAAAGTCTGCTCTACCCAAAATTACAACCAATTAATTGCAGCATTACCACAAAAATGGAAGAGGCAAGTAGAAGGGGAAAAAAGTAAGGAACTTGTATGTCGGCCCTGTATTAAAGAACAAAAATGGTTAAAGAAAAGTGTGATAAATAAAAACATATACCAATTTCATTTAAGGACCAAAAAACTAACAGCTGTGCCATACAAATTGCAAAATAGTTGGGAAGAGATTTTCGATGTACCCATTCCATGGCACATGGTTTATAAATTGATACGCAAAACAACGCCGGATTCAAAACTTCGAATTTTTCAATATAAATTACTGTACAAAATTCTTGCAACTAATAGAATGTTATATATATGGGGTATACAATCTTCCCAGCTCTGCAGATTCTGTTGTGAGGAGGCAGAGTCATTAGATCATTTATTTTGGTATTGTCCATATGTAGCTCGTTTTTGGTCACAGGTCCAGGAATGGCTGAAGAATTGCAACATTTGCCTAAAACTAACGCTACAGATAGCAATACTGGGGGATTTGAAAAGCCATAGTCAATCAATCAATAATATAATAATTATTTTGGCAAAGATGTTTATTTTTAATTTACAATCTGTAGAAGCTATGAGAATAGGAAGGTTCAGGTCTTTTGTGAAGCATCACAGCACAGTTGAGAAATGTATGGCAAATAGAAATCCGAAATGGATGATGTTGGAAGATAGATGGGAGGGGTTGGGTGGACCTGAAGGGTGGGACTAATAACAAGATAAACAATATAGGGCATACGGGATCTGTGAAATGTGTATAGGTGCGGAGCTTTTGTGAAATAGCACAGTTACAAGTGGAAATAAAATTGGATGGACAACAGAAATAGAGGAAGGACTAAGAACAAATAAGAGAGAACTATTGTAAAGTGGACTGTGTCTGTAAGATAGGTATAAGATGTAGAAATTGAAGGTAAAAGCAGAAGTGTTTATAAGTTTACTCCAATTGGGGGATTGGTGGTAGGGTCGCGGGGAATAATAATAAAGGCATATTCTTTAAAAAAGTATGTATGTCTATATAGGTATGTGTATGTATATATGTGTATATGTATGCATACGTGTATGGATATATATATTTACCCCAAAAAATATGGGGGAATGGAAATGATGCAGACAATTACATTGGAAGCAACATTCTTTCCGCAATACTAAGCTGATCCTCCCCTAAAAAAAAAAAAAAAAAAAAAAAACAATTTCTTACAGCGAAAACACAATAAATCGTTATATTAGCATAGCACATGTGCAAACATTACACCAGCATTGATTCTAGCCAAAGAGAGCGATAACGTAAACATCGCCAAAATATATTAATTTTTTCACTAACCTTCTCAGAATTCTTCAGATGACACTCCTGTAACATCACATTACAACATACATATACAGTTTGTTCGAAAATGTGCATATTTAGCCACCAAAATCATGGTTAGACAATGAGAAAAGTAGCCCAGCTGGTCAGAAAATGTCCTGCGCCACATTAGACAGTGATCTAGTCGTATACATAAATACTCATAAACGTGACTAAAAAATATAGGGTGGACAGCGATTGATAGACAATTTAATTCTTAATTCAATCGCGGATTTACATTTTTTAAATTATCCTTACTTTTCAGTACAGTTTGCGCCAAGCGAAGCTACGTCAAAAAAGATGGCGTCCTAAGCCATTAACATTTTTCGACAGAAACACGATTTATCATAATAAATTGTTCCTACTTTGAGCTGTTCTTCCATCAGAATCTTGGTCAAAGAATCCTTTCTTGGGTCTAATCGTCTTTTGGTCGAAAGCTGTCCTCTTGCCATGTAGAAATGCACATTGCGTTCGGCATGAACTGGAACAGTGCCCAGAGATTCACAGTGTCTCAGAAATAAATGTCCCAAAATCGCACTAAACGGATATAAATTGCTATAAAACGCTTTAAATTAACTACCTTATGATGTTTTTAACTCCTATAACGAGTAGAAACATGACCAGAGAAATATAACTGGCTACACTAATGCTTGGAAAAACAGTAGGTCGGTGTCCTCCGCGCGCCTGACGCACCTAGAAAAGAGTTCCTACCTACACGTGTTTTTGTTTTATAGGGGCTGTGATTGGGCAATCGATACCATTCAAAGCGTCATCACGTAAAGGCATCCAGGGGAAGACGTAAGCAGTGTCCGTATACTCATAGCAATAACAGTGGCCTTAAAACTGACTCCAGAACATTGGCCAAAATGTGTGAAATCTGACTCCATGTCAGGGAAATTGCTGTAGAATGAGTTCTGTTCCACTCAGAGACAAAATTTCAACAGCTATAGAAACTATAGACTATTTTCTATCCAATAATAATAATAATATGCATATTGTACGATCAAGAATTTTGTAGGAAGCCGTTTCAAAAATTACACGATTTCCATAAATAGTGACAACAGCACCCCCTAGCCTTAACAGGTTTTAAGTCTGAAATTTCAAAGAGGAAATGACAAACTTTAGACACCATTTTAAACCTAAAATACAGTGAAGTTTGCATTCCCAGCATCAAAAGAGCGATCAAATTAAGATCCTACAAGTGCTAGACAGGCAGTATATTTAGGCTGTGCACATCGTTTATGTCAAAATCTTCATTATTCCCTGTTCAGCCCAGTATTTAGTGTGACAAAGCCACCGGTACAGTCACATACAGTACCTTCAGAAATGATTCACAGCCCTCGACTTTTTCCACATTTTGTTGTGTTACAGCCTGAATTTAAAAATGGATTAAATTGAAATTGTTGGTACTGGCCCACACACAATACCCCATACTGTCACGCTGGTATTATGTTTTTCAAAACTTTTGCTAATTAATATAAAATGAGAAGCTGAAATGTCTTGAGTCAACTAGTATTCAACTCCTTTGTCATGGCCTAAATAAGTTCAGGAGGTGTGTGCTTAACAAGTCACATAATAAGTTGCATGGACTCTGTGTGCAATAATAGTGTTTAAAGAATTGGTGGGTCCCCCCATGGGACGGTTGAGCTAATGTGGGCTAATGCTAATGTAGGCTAATGCTAATGCTAATGTAGGCTAATGCTAATGTAGGCTAATGCGATTAGCATGAGGTTGTAAGTAACGAGACAATTTCCCAGGACATAGACATATCTGATATTGGCAGAAAGCTTAAATTCTTGTTAATCCAACTTCACTGTCCAGTTTACAGTAGCTATTACAGTGAAATAATACCATGCTATTGCTTGAGAGGAGAGGGCACAGTTATGAACGTGAAAGTTATTAATAAACCAATTAGGCACATTTGAGCAGGCTTGATACAAAATGTTGAACAGAAATGCAATTGTTCATTGGATCAGTGTAAAACTTTGCACATACACTGATGCCATCTAGTGGCCAAAATCTAAATTGCACCTGGGCTGAAATAATACATTATGGCCTTTCTCTTGCATTTCAAAGATGATGGTACAACAAAAAAATACAATTGTATTATTTTTTACCAGATCTAATGTGTTATATTCTCCTACATTCATTTCACATTTCCACAAACTTCAAAGTGTTTCCTTTCAAATTGTATCAAGAATATGCATATCCTTGCTTCAGGTCATGAGCTATAATAGGCCAAACATCTATAATGTTCCTGAGTGGCTGAGTTACACTTTTGACTTAAATCTTCTTGAAAATATATGGCAAGACCTGAAATGGTTGTCTAGCGATGATCAAAAAGAATAATGGGCAAATGTTAAACAATCCAGGTGTGGAAAAGCTCTTAGCGACTTACCCAGAAACACACAGCTGTAATCACTGCCAATGGTGCTTCAACAAAGTATTGACTCAGGGGTGTGAATACTTATGCAAATTGGATATTTCTGTATTTCCTTTTCAAAAATTTTGCAAACATTTCTAAAAACAGGTTTTCACTTTGTCATTATAGGGTATTGTGTGTAGATGGGTGAGAGAAAAAAAGAGGAATAAGTCAGGGGGTATGAATACTTTCTGAATTATTACATACTACATAAATATACACTTCAAGACCAAACGTATGTGGACACCTCCTCGTCGAACATCTCATTCCAAAATCATGGGCCTTTGCTGCTACAACAGCCTCCAGTCTTCTGGGAAGGCTTTCCACTAGATGTTGGAACAATGCTGTGGCGACTTGCTTCCATTCAGCCACATGATCATTAGTGAGGTCGGGCACTGATGTTGGGCGTTTAGGCCTGGCTCACAGTTGGCATTCCAATTCATCCCAAAGGTGTTCGATGGGGTTGATGTCAGGGCTCTGTGGAGGCTTGTCAAGTTTTTACACACTGATCTCAACAAACCCTTTCATTATGGACCTCGCTTTGTGCATGGAGGCATTGTCATGCAGAAACAGGAAAGGGCCTTCCCCAAACTGTTGCCAAAAAGTTGGAAGCACAGAATCATCTAGAATGTCTTTATATGCTGTAGCGTTAAGATTTTCCTTCACTAGAACTAAGAGGCTTAACACGATCCATGAAAAAACAGCCCCAGTCCACCAGCTCCTCCACCAAGCTTTACAGTTGGCAGTATGCATTCGGGCAGGTAGCATTCACCTGGCATCTGCCAAACCCAGATTTGTCTGTCGAACTGCCAGATGGTGAAGCGGGTTTCGTCACTCCAGAGAACATGTTTCCACTTCTCCAGAGTCCAATGGTGGCAAGCTTACACCACTACAGCCGACGCTTGGCATTGCGCATGGTGATCTTAGACTTGTGTGTGGCTGCTCGACCATGGAAACCCATTTCATAAATCTCCTGACGAATAGTTATTGTGCTGTCGTTGCTTCCAGAGGCAGTTTGGAACTCGGTACTGAGTGTTGCAACTGAGGACAAACAATTGTTACGCACTACGCGCTTCAGCACTCGGCAGTTTCGTTCTGTGAGCTGGTGTGGCCTACCACTTTGCGGCTGAGCCGTTGTTGCTCTTAGACGTTTCCACTTCACAATAACAACACTTATAGTTGACTGGGGCAGCTCTAGCAGGGCAGAAATTTGACGAACTGACTTGTTGGAAAGGTGGCATTCTACTGCAAATGTTTATCTATGGAAATTGAATGGCTGTGTGCTCGATTTTATACACCTGTCAGCAACAGGTGTGGCTAAAATAGCCGAATCCACTAATTTGAAGGGGTGTCCACATACTTTTTTATATACAGTTTGTTTCACATCACTTGTCCATTGTTGTGGTAGATGATGTCGAGGAATGGATGTAATGTAAATTGCTTCTCTCCAACAGAGAGCAGGACATAGTGTGTGTGCGTCTGTGCGTCTGTGCGTCTATGCTTGTGTGTGTGTGTGTGTGTGTGTAGGGCAGGATCTACTGATATACAGTGCCTTCGGAAAGTCTTCAGACCCCTTGACTTTTTCCACACTTTGATAGGTTACAGCCTTATTCTAAAATTGATTTTTTTTTTTAATTCCCGCCTCATCAATCTACAGTAAACACAATACCCCATAATGACAAAGCAAAAACTATCATGACACAAGGCGAGACCCAGATGCAGACACAGGAGGCAGATGATTGGAGTCTTACAATGTTTAATAATCCAAAAGGAGTAGGCAAGAGAATGGTCGTGGACAGGCAAAAGGTCAAAACCAGATCAGAGTCCAGGAGGTACAGAGTGGCAGAAAGGCTCGTGGTCAAGGCAGGCAGAATGGTCAGGCTGTCGGGTACAGAGTCCAGAAACAGGCAAGGATCAAAACCGGGAGGACTAGAAAACAGAGAATAGAAAAGGCAGGAGTCTGGGAAAAACACGCTGGTTGACTTGGACATACAAGACGAACTGGCACAGAGAGACAGGAAACACAGGGATAAATGCACTGGTACAGAGAGACAGGAAACACAGGGATAAATACACTGGTACTGAGAGACAGGAAACACAGGGATAAATGCACTGGTACAGAGAGACAGGAAACACAGGGATAAATGCACTTGTACTGAGAGACAGGAAACACAGGGATAAATACACTGGCACAGAGAGACAGGAAACACAGGGATAAATGCACTGGTACTGAAAGACAGGAAACACAGGGATAAATGCACTGGTACAGAGAGACAGGAAACACAGGGATAAATACACTGGTACAGAGAGACAGGAAACACAGGGATAAATACACTGGTACAGAGAGACAGGAAACACAGGGATAAATACACTGGCACAGAGAGACAGGAAACACAGGGATAAATACACTGGTACTGAGAGACAGGAAACACAGGGATACACTGGGGAAAACAAGCGACACCTGGAGGGTGTGGAGACAATGACGAGGACAGGTGAAACTGATCAGGGTGTGACAAAAACAGTTTATTTTTTATTTATTTTTATTAACAAATGAAATATAACATTTACATAAGTATTCAGACCCTTTACTTTGTTGAAGCACATTTGGCAGCGATTACAGCCTTGAGTCTTCTTGGGTATGACGCTACAAGCTTGGCACATCTATATTTAGGGAGTTTCTCACATTCTTCTCCGCAGATCCTCTCAAGCTCTGTCAGGTTGGATGGGGAGCATTGCTGCACAGCTATTTTCAGGTCTCTCCAGAGATGTTCGATCGGGTTCAAGTCCGGGCTTTGGCTGGGCCACTCAAGGACATTCAGAGACTTATCTCTAAGCCATTCCTGCGTTGTCTTGGATGCATGCTTAGGGTTGTTGTCCTGTTGGAAGGTGGACCTCCGCCCCAGTCTGAAGTCCCGAGCGCTCTGGAGAAGGTTTTCATCAAGGATCTCTCTGTACTTTGCTCTGTTCATCTTTGCCTCGATTCTGACTAGTCTCCCAGTCCCTGCCGCAGAAAAACATCCCCACAGCATGATGCTGCCACCCCCATGCTTCACCGTAGGGATGGTGCAAGGTTTCCTACAGACGTGACGCTTGGCTTTCAAGCCAAAAAGTTCAATCTTGGTTTCATCAGACCAGAGAATCTTGTTTCTCATGGTCTGAGAGTCTTTAGGTGCCTGTTGGCAAACTCCAAGCGGGCTGTGATGTGCCTTTTACTGAGGAGTGGCTTCAATCTGGCCACTCTACCATAAACACTTAATTGGTGGAGTGCTGCAGAGATGGGTGTCCTTCTGGAAGGTTGTCCCATCTCCACATAGGAACTCTGTCAGGGAGACCATCGGGTCTTGGTCACCTCCCTGACAAAGGCCCTTCTCCCCCGATTGCTTAATTTGGCCGGGCGGCCAGCTGTAGGAAGAGTCTTGGTGGTTCCAAACTTCTTCCATTTAAGAAAGGTGGAGGCCACTGTGTTCTTGGGGACCTTTAATGCTGCAGAAATGTTTTGGTACCCTTCCACAGATCTGTGCCTCGACACAATCCTGTCTCGGAGCTCTATGGACAATTCCTTCAACCTCATGGCTTGATTTTTACTCTGACATGCACTGTCAACTGTGGGACCTTACATAGACATATGTTCCTTTCCAAATCATGTCCAATCAATTGAATTTTCCACAGGTGGACTCCAATCAAGTTGTAGAAACATCTCAAGGATGATCAATTGGAACAGGGTGTACCTGAGCAAAATGTATAGTCCCAAAGCAAAGGGTCTGAATACTTATGTGAATAAGCTATTTCTGTTTTTTATTTTTAATACATTTGCAGAAATGTCTAAAAACCTGTTTTTGCTTTGTCGTTGTGGGGTATTGTGTTTAGATTGCTGAGGAAATTGTTGTATTTAATACATTTTTGAATAATGCTGTAACGTAACAAAATGAGTAAAAAGTAAAATGGTCTGAATACTTTCTGAAGGCTCTGTATGAGTCCCCGGGGGTTAAAATCACTCTGAGACACAGAGTGTCACAATGAGAGGAAAGAGAGTTAGAGACATAAAGAGCAAAATGAGATATAGGAAGAGAGCTCAGATATGTAGTAAAATATGGAGATATATGTACTGCATGTCTCCAGATATGGAGAAAAATATGGAGATATATGTAGTGTATATCTCCAGATATGGAGACAAATCCATTGCGTGGGGAGAAGAAGAATGCAAAAAGAGAGAGAATAGATAAATAGGGAGGGGAAGCTAAAGAGGGGGAAAGAGAGAAAGTGAGAGACAGAGTACTAGAGAGAGAGAGAGGTTTTTATAGAACGAGGACAGATAGTGAAAGAGTTAGCAGAGAATAACAGTATTTCTCTCTCCAGTCCTTCGGCAGACTGTTGTTGAGATATAACAGATGTTACAGAGGCAATTACTGATATAACACCACAGCATAGACATACTCACCATGGGGGAGTGATCACGATAGCCTCTGCTCTCAGATAACAATATGACAATGTTTGAGTTAGCTGATGAACTACAATCAACCGTAACATCTTCTAACGACCTGTTTGGAGGCTTCAGTTTTGTGGTTTTGGTGTTATTGTCATGGAACATTTGGTGCCTCTTAATTTGCTGTTTACAGAAATGTATTTCTGTGGCATTTCTCTCAGTGTGTGCATGTGCGCGTGCATGGGAGTGTGTGTGAGTGTGCTTGTGTATGTGTGTGTGTTGAGGGACGTCCCTGTGAGCTAGAAGACTGATAATAGTGAGCTAACTCAAGTGGAAGAGGGAGAAAGAGGAAGGTTAGCTTTAGCCCTATGTTGTGAGCGCTGCAGTTTTCTGTGCTGGGGGTGTGCCTGTCCTCTGCCACTCAAGCATCTCACTCCAAAGCTCACTCACATTTCCTCTCAGTGTTGAGAGGGATTGTGATGGGATCACTCAGTTATGAATAAAGAGCAGAGACAAATCTAGAATATGTGAACACACAGACAAAAAGAGGGGGGATAGCTTTGTAACAGAATTGGAGGGCAGAGATGTGGACAGAATCAGTACAGACATACTCATCTCCTTTCCTCTCTTTCAGGCTACATATCAGGATCTCTGTCAGACGTAACAATATCAGGATCTCTATCAGACTCTTAAATATCAGGATCTCTGTCAGATTCAACAAAATCGGGATCTCTGTGAGACTCTACAATGTCAGGATCTCTGTCAGACTCTACAATGTCAGGATCTCTGCCAGACTCTTCCATTAAAACAATCTGTCAACTCTTCAATATCAGGATCTCTGCCAGTCTCTTCAATATCAGGATCTCTGTTAGACTCTTCAACATCAGGATCTCTGTCAGACTCCATATCAGGATCTCTGTCAGACTCCATATAAGGATATGTGTCAGACTTTACAATATCAGGATCTCTGTCAGACTCTTCAATATCAGGATCTCTGTCATACTACAATATCAGGCTCACTGTCAGCCTCTTCAATGTCAGGATCTCTTTCAGACTCTACAAAATCAGGATCTCTGTCAATCTCTACAATATCAAGATCTCTGTCAGACTCTATATAAGGATATCTGTCAGACTCTACAATATCAGGATCTCTGTCGGACTCTTCAATATCAGGATCTCGGTCAGACACTATTCCATATCAGGATCTCTGTCAGTCTCTTCAGTGTCAGTATCTCTGTCAGACTCGTCCAAATCTGGATCTCTGTCAGACTTTTCCATATAAAGATATCTGTCAGACTCTTCAATATCATCATCTCTGTCAGACCCTTCAATATCAGGATCGCTGTCAGACTCTTCAATATCAGGTTCTCGGAAATACTCTACAATATCAGGATCTCTGAAAGACTCTTCAATATCAGGATCTCTGTCAGACTCTACAATATCAGGATCTCTGAAAGACTCTTCAATATCAGGATCTCTGTCAGACTCTTCAATGTCAGAATCTCTTTCACACTCTACAAAATCAGGATCTCTGTCAGACTCTACAATATCAGGATCTCTGTCAGACTCCATATCCAGATCTCTGTTAGACCCTTCAATATCAGGATCTCTATCAGACCCTTCAATATCAGGATCTCTATCAGACTCTACAATATCAGGATCTCTGTCAGACTCTACAATATCCAGATCTCAGTCAGACATTTCAATATCAGGATCTCTTTCAGACTACAATATTAAGATCAATGTCAGATACTTCAATATCAGGACCTTTGTCCGACTACAATATCAGGACCTCTGTCAGACCCTTCAAAATCAGGATCTCTGTCAGACTGTACAATGTCAAGATCTCTGTCAGTCTCTTCAATATCAAGATCTCTGTCAGAATCTTCAATATCAGGATCTCTGTCAGACTCTTCAGTGTCAGTATCTCTGTCAGACACTTCCATATCAGGATCTCTGTCAGACACTTCAATATCATGATCTCTGTCAGACTCTATATCAGGATCTCTGTCAGACTCTTCAGTAGCAGGATCTCTGTCAGAATCTACAATGTCAGAATCTCTGTCAGAATCTACAATATCAGGATCTCTGTCAGTCTCTTCAGTGTCAGTATCTCTGTCAGACTCGTTCAAATCTGGATCTCTGTCAGACTTTTCCATATAAAGATATCTGTCAGACTCTTCAATATCATGATCTCTGTCAGACCCTTCAATATCAGGATCGCTGTCAGACTCTTCAATATCAGGTTCTCGGAAATACTCTACAATATCAGGATCTCTGAAAGACTCTTCAATATCAGGATCTCTGTCAGACTCTACAATATCAGGATCTCTGAAAGACTCTTCAATATCAGGATCTCTGTCAGACTCTTCAATGTCAGAATCTCTTTCACACTCTACAAAATCAGGATCTCTGTCAGACTCTACAATATCAGGATCTCTGTCAGACTCCATATCCAGATCTCTGTTAGACCCTTCAATATCAGGATCTCTATCAGACCCTTCAATATCAGGATCTCTATCAGACTCTACAATATCAGGATCTCTGTCAGACTCTACAATATCCAGATCTCAGTCAGACATTTCAATATCAGGATCTCTTTCAGACTACAATATTAAGATCAATGTCAGATACTTCAATATCAGGACCTTTGTCCGACTACAATATCAGGACCTCTGTCAGACCCTTCAAAATCAGGATCTCTGTCAGACTGTACAATGTCAAGATCTCTGTCAGTCTCTTCAATATCAAGATCTCTGTCAGACTGTACAATGTCAATCTTCAGTGTCAGTATCTCTGTCAGACACTTCCATATCAGGATCTCTGTCAGACACTTCAATATCATGATCTCTGTCAGACTCTATATCAGGATCTCTGTCAGACTCTACAATATCATGATCTCTGTCAGACTCTATATCAGGATCTCTGTCAGACTCTTCAGTAGCAGGATCTCTGTCAGAATCTACAATGTCAGAATCTCTGTCAGAATCTACAATATCAGGATCTCTGTCAGACTCTACAATATCATGATCTCTGTCAGACTCTATATCAGGATCTCTGTCAGACTCTTCAGTAGCAGGATCTCTGTTAGAATCTACAATGTCAGAATCTCTGTCAGACTCTACAATATCCGGATCTCTGTCAAACTCTACAATGTCAGGATCTCTGTCAGACTCTTCAACATCAGGAATTCTGTCAGACTCTTCAACATCAGGATCTCTGTCAGACTCTTCAATATCAGGATCTCTGTCAGATTACAATATCAAGATCAATGTCAGACCCTTCAATATCAGGATCTCTGTCAGACTGTACAATGTCAAGATCTCTGTCAGACTGTACAATGTCAAGATCTCTGTCAGAATCTTCAATATCAGGATCTCTGTCAGAATCTTCAATATCAGGATCTCTGTCAGACTCCATTTCAGGATCTCTGTCAGACTCTATATCAGGATCTCTGTCAGACTCTTCAGTAGCAGGATCTCTGTCAGAATCTACAATGTCAGAATCTCTGTCAGAATCTACAATATCAGGATCTCTGTCAGTCTCTTCAGTGTCAGTATCTCTGTCAGACTCGTTCAAATCTGGATCTCTGTCAGACTTTTCCATATAAAGATATCTGTCAGACTCTTCAATATCATCATCTCTGTCAGACCCTTCAATATCAGGATCGCTGTCAGACTCTTCAATATCAGGTTCTCGGAAATACTCTACAATATCAGGATCTCTGAAAGACTCTTCAATATCAGGATCTCTGTCAGACTCTACAATATCAGGATCTCTGAAAGACTCTTCAATATCAGGATCTCTGTCAGACTCTTCAATGTCAGAATCTCTTTCACACTCTACAAAATCAGGATCTCTGTCAGACTCTACAATATCAGGATCTCTGTCAGACTCCATATCCAGATCTCTGTTAGACCATTCAATATCAGGATCTCTATCAGACCCTTCAATATCAGGATCTCTATCAGACTCTACAATATCAGGATCTCTGTCAGACTCTACAATATCCAGATCTCAGTCAGACATTTCAATATCAGGATCTCTTTCAGACTACAATATTAAGATCAATGTCAGATACTTCAATATCAGGACCTTTGTCCGACTACAATATCAGGACCTCTGTCAGACCCTTCCAAATCAGGATCTCTGTCAGACTGTACAATGTCAAGATCTCTGTCAGTCTCTTCAATATCAAGATCTCTGTCAGAATCTTCAATATCAGGATCTCTGTCAGACTCTTCAGTGTCAGTATCTCTGTCAGACACTTCCATATCAGGATCTCTGTCAGACACTTCAATATCATGATCTCTGTCAGACTCTATATCAGGATCTCTGTCAGACTCTTCAGTAGCAGGATCTCTGTCAGAATCTACAATGTCAGAATCTCTGTCAGAATCTACAATATCAGGATCTCTGTCAGACTCTACAATATCATGATCTCTGTCAGACTCTATATCAGGATCTCTGTCAGACTCTACAATATCATGATCTCTGTCAGACTCTATATCAGGATCTCTGTCAGACTCTTCAGTAGCAGGATCTCTGTCAGAATCTACAATGTCAGAATCTCTGTCAGAATCTACAATATCAGGATCTCTGTCAGACTCTACAATATCATGATCTCTGTCAGACTCTATATCAGGATCTCTGTCAGACTCTTCAGTAGCAGGATCTCTGTCAGAATCTACAATGTCAGAATCTCTGTCAGACTCTACAATATCCGGATCTCTGTCAAACTCTACAATGTCAGGATCTCTGTCAGACTCTTCAACATCAGGAATTCTGTCAGACTCTTCAACATCAGGATCTCTGTCAGACTCTTCAATATCAGGATCTCTGTCAGATTACAATATCAAGATCAATGTCAGACCCTTCAATATCAGGATCTCTGTCAGACTGTACAATGTCAAGATCTCTGTCAGACTGTACAATGTCAAGATCTCTGTCAGAATCTTCAATATCAGGATCTCTGTCAGAATCTTCAATATCAGGATCTCTGTCAGACTCCATTTCAGGATCTCTGTCAGACTCCATATCAGGACCTCTGTCAGACTCTTCCATATCAGGATCTCTGTCAGACTCTACAATATCATGATCTCTGTCAGACTCTACAATATATGGATCTATGGCCGACTCTTCCATATCAGGATCTCTGTCAGACACTTCAATATCATGATCTCTGTCAGACTCTATATCAGGATCTCTGTCAGACTCTTCAGTAGCAGGATCTCTGTCAGAATCTACAATGTCAGAATCTCTGTCAGAATCTACAATATCAGGATCTCTGTCAGACTCTACAATATCATGATCTCTGTCAGACTCTATATCAGGATCTCTGTCAGACTCTACAATATCATGATCTCTGTCAGACTCTATATCAGGATCTCTGTCAGACTCTTCAGTAGCAGGATCTCTGTCAGAATCTACAATGTCAGAATCTCTGTCAGAATCTACAATATCAGGATCTCTGTCAGACTCTACAATATCATGATCTCTGTCAGACTCTATATCAGGATCTCTGTCACTCTTCAGTAGCAGGATCTCTGTCAGAATCTACAATGTCAGAATCTCTGTCAGACTCTACAATATCCGGATCTCTGTCAAACTCTACAATGTCAGGATCTCTGTCAGACTCTTCAACATCAGGAATTCTGTCAGACTCTTCAACATCAGGATCTCTGTCAGACTCTTCAATATCAGGATCTCTGTCAGATTACAATATCAAGATCAATGTCAGACCCTTCAATATCAGGATCTCTGTCAGACTGTACAATGTCAAGATCTCTGTCAGACTGTACAATGTCAAGATCTCTGTCAGAATCTTCAATATCAGGATCTCTGTCAGAATCTTCAATATCAGGATCTCTGTCAGACTCCATTTCAGGATCTCTGTCAGACTCCATATCAGGACCTCTGTCAGACTCTTCCATATCAGGATCTCTGTCAGACTCTACAATATCATGATCTCTGTCAGACTCTACAATATATGGATCTATGGCCGACTCTTCCATATCAGGATCTCTGTCAGACACTTCAATATCATGATCTCTGTCAGACTCTATATCAGGATCTCTGTCAGACTCTTCAGTAGCAGGATCTCTGTCAGAATCTACAATGTCAGAATCTCTGTCAGAATCTACAATATCAGGATCTCTGTCAGACTCTACAATATCATGATCTCTGTCAGACTCTATATCAGGATCTCTGTCAGACTCTACAATATCATGATCTCTGTCAGACTCTATATCAGGATCTCTATCACTCTTCAGTAGCAGGATCTCTGTCAGAATCTACAATGTCAGAATCTCTGTCAGACTCTACAATATCCGGATCTCTGTCAAACTCTACAATGTCAGGATCTCTGTCAGACTCTTCAACATCAGGAATTCTGTCAGACTCTTCAACATCAGGATCTCTGTCAGACTCTTCAATATCAGGATCTCTGTCAGATTACAATATCAAGATCAATGTCAGACCCTTCAATATCAGGATCTCTGTCAGACTGTACAATGTCAAGATCTCTGTCAGACTGTACAATGTCAAGATCTCTGTCAGAATCTTCAATATCAGGATCTCTGTCAGAATCTTCAATATCAGGATCTCTGTCAGACTCCATTTCAGGATCTCTGTCAGACTCCATATCAGGACCTCTGTCAGACTCTTCCATATCAGGATCTCTGTCAGACTCTACAATATCATGATCTCTGTCAGACTCTACAATATATGGATCTATGGCCGACTCTTCCATATAAGGGTCTCTGTCAGACTCTACAATAGCAGGATCTCTGTCAGACTTTACAATGTCAGGATCTCTGTCAGACCCTACAATGTCAGGAATTCTGTCAGACTCTTCAACATCAGGATCACTGTCACACTCTTCAATATCAAGATCTCTGTCAGAATCTTCAATATCCGGATCTCTGTCAAACTCTACAATGTCAGGATCTCTGTCAGACTCTTCAACATCAGGAATTCTGTCAGACTCTTCAACATCAGGATCTCTGTCAGACTCTTCAATATCAGGATCTCTGTCAGATTACAATATCAAGATCAATGTCAGACCCTTCAATATCAGGATCTCTGTCAGACTGTACAATGTCAAGATCTCTGTCAGACTGTACAATGTCAAGATCTCTGTCAGAATCTTCAATATCAGGATCTCTGTCAGAATCTTCAATATCAGGATCTCTGTCAGACTCCATTTCAGGATCTCTGTCAGACTCCATATCAGGACCTCTGTCAGACTCTTCCATATCAGGATCTCTGTCAGACTCTACAATATCATGATCTCTGTCAGACTCTACAATATATGGATCTATGGCCGACTCTTCCATATCAGGATCTCTGTCAGACACTTCAATATCATGATCTCTGTCAGACTCTATATCAGGATCTCTGTCAGACTCTTCAGTAGCAGGATCTCTGTCAGAATCTACAATGTCAGAATCTCTGTCAGAATCTACAATATCAGGATCTCTGTCAGACTCTACAATATCATGATCTCTGTCAGACTCTATATCAGGATCTCTGTCAGACTCTACAATATCATGATCTCTGTCAGACTCTATATCAGGATCTCTGTCAGACTCTTCAGTAGCAGGATCTCTGTCAGAATCTACAATGTCAGAATCTCTGTCAGAATCTACAATATCAGGATCTCTGTCAGACTCTACAATATCATGATCTCTGTCAGACTCTATATCAGGATCTCTGTCACTCTTCAGTAGCAGGATCTCTGTCAGAATCTACAATGTCAGAATCTCTGTCAGACTCTACAATATCCGGATCTCTGTCAAACTCTACAATGTCAGGATCTCTGTCAGACTCTTCAACATCAGGAATTCTGTCAGACTCTTCAACATCAGGATCTCTGTCAGACTCTTCAATATCAGGATCTCTGTCAGATTACAATATCAAGATCAATGTCAGACCCTTCAATATCAGGATCTCTGTCAGACTGTACAATGTCAAGATCTCTGTCAGACTGTACAATGTCAAGATCTCTGTCAGAATCTTCAATATCAGGATCTCTGTCAGAATCTTCAATATCAGGATCTCTGTCAGACTCCATTTCAGGATCTCTGTCAGACTCCATATCAGGACCTCTGTCAGACTCTTCCATATCAGGATCTCTGTCAGACTCTACAATATCATGATCTCTGTCAGACTCTACAATATATGGATCTATGGCCGACTCTTCCATATAAGGGTCTCTGTCAGACTCTACAATAGCAGGATCTCTGTCAGACTTTACAATGTCAGGATCTCTGTCAGACCCTACAATGTCAGGAATTCTGTCAGACTCTTCAACATCAGGATCACTGTCACACTCTTCAATATCAAGATCTCTGTCAGAATCTTCAATATCCGGATCTCTGTCAAACTCTACAATGTCAGGATCTCTGTCAGACTCTTCAACATCAGGAATTCTGTCAGACTCTTCAACATCAGGATCTCTGTCAGACTCTTCAATATCAGGATCTCTGTCAGATTACAATATCAAGATCAATGTCAGACCCTTCAATATCAGGATCTCTGTCAGACTGTACAATGTCAAGATCTCTGTCAGACTGTACAATGTCAAGATCTCTGTCAGAATCTTCAATATCAGGATCTCTGTCAGAATCTTCAATATCAGGATCTCTGTCAGACTCCATTTCAGGATCTCTGTCAGACTCCATATCAGGACCTCTGTCAGACTCTTCCATATCAGGATCTCTGTCAGACTCTACAATATCATGATCTCTGTCAGACTCTACAATATATGGATCTATGGCCGACTCTTCCATATCAGGATCTCTGTCAGACACTTCAATATCATGATCTCTGTCAGACTCTATATCAGGATCTCTGTCAGACTCTTCAGTAGCAGGATCTCTGTCAGAATCTACAATGTCAGAATCTCTGTCAGAATCTACAATATCAGGATCTCTGTCAGACTCTACAATATCATGATCTCTGTCAGACTCTATATCAGGATCTCTGTCAGACTCTACAATATCATGATCTCTGTCAGACTCTATATCAGGATCTCTGTCAGACTCTTCAGTAGCAGGATCTCTGTCAGAATCTACAATGTCAGAATCTCTGTCAGAATCTACAATATCAGGATCTCTGTCAGACTCTACAATATCATGATCTCTGTCAGACTCTATATCAGGATCTCTGTCACTCTTCAGTAGCAGGATCTCTGTCAGAATCTACAATGTCAGAATCTCTGTCAGACTCTACAATATCCGGATCTCTGTCAAACTCTACAATGTCAGGATCTCTGTCAGACTCTTCAACATCAGGAATTCTGTCAGACTCTTCAACATCAGGATCTCTGTCAGACTCTTCAATATCAGGATCTCTGTCAGATTACAATATCAAGATCAATGTCAGACCCTTCAATATCAGGATCTCTGTCAGACTGTACAATGTCAAGATCTCTGTCAGACTGTACAATGTCAAGATCTCTGTCAGAATCTTCAATATCAGGATCTCTGTCAGAATCTTCAATATCAGGATCTCTGTCAGACTCCATTTCAGGATCTCTGTCAGACTCCATATCAGGACCTCTGTCAGACTCTTCCATATCAGGATCTCTGTCAGACTCTACAATATCATGATCTCTGTCAGACTCTACAATATATGGATCTATGGCCGACTCTTCCATATAAGGGTCTCTGTCAGACTCTACAATAGCAGGATCTCTGTCAGACTTTACAATGTCAGGATCTCTGTCAGACCCTACAATGTCAGGAATTCTGTCAGACTCTTCAACATCAGGATCACTGTCACACTCTTCAATATCAAGATCTCTGTCAGAATCTTCAATATCCGGATCTCTGTCAGACTCTTCAGTGTCAGTATCTCTGTCAGACACTTCCATATCAGGATCTCTGTCAGACACTTCAATATCATGATCTCTGTCAGACTCTATATCAGAAACTCTGTCAGACTCTTCAGTAGCAGGATCTCTGTCAGAATCTACAATGTCAGAATCTCTGTCAGACTCTATATCAGGATCTCTGTCAGACTCTACAGTATCATGATCTCTGTCAGACTCTATATCAGGATTGACTTCTCTAGTCTCACCATCACAGATAAGGATTGCCAAACGTCTTATTATTTGGTCCAACTGAGCATGCAGACCCCCCCCCCCTAAAAGGGAAGTGCATAGTTGTCCAGTGTTGAGGTGTCAAGGGTCACTCCTTCTAGCAGCATACATGTCAAAGTTCATCCGGTAGGACCTTGACACTCCTGGAGCATCATTGGAGTCCATGGGAGGGCTGTGGTCAAAAGTAGTGCACTATATAGGGATTGACCAGGCTACCATTTGGGACTCAGTCAAGCAATCCCCATGGAGGCATGTGACAGAGGCCCTTAGCCTCATATCTCCATTCAGACCATGGAGAAGGCCAGTAGATTTGTAAGTCGCTCTGGATAAGAGCGTCTGCTAAATGACTTAAATGTAATGTAAATATCAGGATCTCTGTCAGACTCTACAATATCATGATCTCTGTCAGACTCTATATCAGTATCTCTGTCAGACTCTACAATATCATGATCTCTGTCAGACACTTCAATATCATGATCTCTGTCAGACTCTATATCAGGATCTCTGTCAGACTCTTCAGTAGCAGAATCTCTGTCAGACACTTCAATATCATGATCTCTGTCAGACTCTATATCAGTATCTCTGTCAGACACTTCCATATCAGGATCTCTGTCAGACACTTCAATATCATGATCTCTGTCAGACTCTATATCAGGATCTCTGTCAGACTCTTCAGTAGCAGGATCTCTGTCAGAATCTACAATGTCAGAATCTCTGTCAGACTCTACAATATCCGGATCTCTGTCAGACTCTACAATGTCAGGATCTCTGTCAGACTCTTCAACATCAGGAATTCTGTCAGACTCTTCAACATCAGGAATTCTGTCAGACTCTTCAACATCAGGATCTCTGTCAGACTCTTCAACATCAGGATCTCTGTCAGACTCTTCAATATGAAGACCTCTGTCAGACCCTTCAATAACAGGATCTCTGTCAGACTACAATATCAAGATCAATGTCAGACCCTTCAATATCAGGATCTCTGTCAGAATCTTCAATATCAGGATCTCTGTCAGACTGTACAGTGTCAAGATCTCTGTCAGACTGTACAATGTCAAGATCTCTGTCAGAATCTTCAATATCAGGATCTCTGTCAGAATCTTCAATATCAGGATCTCTGTCAGACTCCATATCAGGACCTCTGTCAGACTCTTCCATATCAGGATCTCTGTCAGACTCTACAATATCATGATCTCTGTCAGACTCTACAATATATGGATCTATGGCAGACTCTTCCATATAAGGGTCTCTGTCAGACTCTACAATAGCAGGATCTCTGTCAGACTATACAATGTCAGGATCCCTGTCAGATCATCAAGATCATCAAATCAAATCAAATCAAATGTATTTATATAGCCCTTCTTACATCAGCTGATATCTCAACATGCTGTACAGAAACCCAGCCTAAAACCCCAAACAGCAAGCAATGCAGGTGTAGATCTCTGTCAGACACTCCATATCAGGATCTTTTTCAGACTCCTGTTATGACTCTTCTGTGAGGATCCAAAGATCAGGTTGCAATTGATCAGCGTCTATAGAACCATCTCAACCGCAGAGCGGAGGAGGGATTGGTGTGGGGCTTTAATGACACCTCACGTTGATCGTAAATTGTAGGCAGCAGATGACTCCTTTTGTATTTCTAGTATTGGTGAATGGAATTACTTTGTTACAGACATTTTGCCGCCCAAAATCTCTAACGTCCCACATTTAAAACTGGGACAATACAGTTGAAGTCGGAAGTTTCCATACATCTAACCAAATACATTTAAACTCCGTTTTTACAATTCCTGACATTTAATCTGAGTAAAAATGCCCTGTCTTAGGTCAGTTAAGATCACCAATTTATTTTAGGAATGTGAAATGTCAGAATAATAGTAGAGAGAATTATTTATTTCAGCTTTTATTTCTTTCATCACAATCCCAGTGGGTCAGAAGTTTACATACACTCAATTAGTATTTGGTAGCATTGCCTTTAAATTGATTAACTTGTGTCAAATGTTTTGGGTAGCCTTCCACAAGCTTCTCACAATAAGTTAAGTGAATTTTGGCCCATTCCTCCTGACAGAGGTGGTGTAACTGAGTCAGGTTTGTAGGCCTCCTTGCTCGCACACACTTTTTCAGTTCAGCCCCCAAATGTTCTATAGAATTAAGGTCAGGGCTTTCTGATGGCCACTCCAATACCTTGACATTGTTGTCCTTAAACTATTTTGCCACAACTTTGGAAGTATGCTTGGGGTCATTGTCCATTTGGAAGACCCATTTGCGACCAAGCTTAAACTTCATGACTGATGTCTTGAGAAGTTGCTTCAATATATCCACATAATTTTCCTACCTCATGATGCCATCTATTTTGTGATCTGTGAGCTGCTCTGACAGCTGGTACTTAAAGCTAGTGAGGGAGATATGAGTCTCCAGCTTCAGTGATTTTTGCAGTTCGTTCCAGCAGAGAACTGGAAGGAAAGGCGGCCAAAGGAGGAATTGGCTTTGGGGGTGACCAGTGAATTATACCTGCTGGAGCGCGTGCTGCAGGTTGGTGCTGCTATGGTGACCAGTGAGCTGAGATAAGGCGGGGCTTTACCTAGCAACGACTTATGGACGACCTGGAGCCAGTGGGTTTGGCTATGGTTATGAAGCGAGGGCCAGCCAATGAGAGCATACAGGTCGCGGTGGTGGATAGTATATGGGGCTTTCGTGACAAAACGGATGGCACTGTGATAGACTGCATCCAATTTGTTGAGTAGAGTGTTGGAGGCTATTTTGTAAATGACATCGCTGAAGTCAAAGATCGGTAGGATGGTCAGTTTTACAAGGGAATGTTTAGCAGCATGAGTGAAGGATGCTTTACGGCGAAATAGGAAGCCGATTCTAGATTTAATTTTGGTTTGAAGATGCTTAATGTGAGTCTGGAAGGAGAGTTTACAGTCTAACCAGACACCTAGGTATTTGTAGTTGTCCACATGTTCTAAGTCAGAACCGTCCAGAGTAGTGATGCTGGATGGGTGGGTAGGTGGGGGCAGCGATCGGTTGAAGGGCATGCATTTAGTTTTGCTTTCATTTAAGAGCAGTTGGAGGCCAAGGAAGGAGACTTGTATGGCATTGAAGCTCATCTGGAGGTTAGTTAACACAGTATCCAAAGAAGGGCCAGAAGTATACAGAATGGTGTCGTCTGCGTAGAGGTGGATCAGAGAATCACCAGCAGCAAGATCGACATCATTGATGTATACAGAGAAAAGAGTCGGCCTGAGGATTGAACCCTGTGGCACTTCCATAGAGACTGCCAGAGGTCCGGACAACAGGCCCTCCGATTTGACATACTGACCTCTGTCAGAGAAGTAGTTGGTGAACCAGGTGAGGCAGTCATTTGAGAAACCCAGGCTGTTGAGTCTGCCAATAAGAATGTGGTGATTGACAGAGTCGAAAGCCTTGGCCAGGTCAATGAATACAGCTGCACAGTATTGTCTCTCTTCGATGGCGGTTATGATGTCGTTTAGGACCTTGACCGTGGCTGAGGTGCACCCATGACCAGCTCGGAAACCAGATTGCATAGCGGAGAAGGTACGGTGGGATTCGAAATGGTCGGTAATCTGTTTGTTAACTTGGCTTTCGAAGACCTTAGAAAGGCAGGGTAGGATAGATATAGGTCTGTAGCAGTTTGGGTCTAGAGTGTCTCCCCCTTTGAAGAGGGGGATGACCGCGGCAGCTTTCCAATCTTTGGGGATCTCAGACGATACTAAAGAGAGGTGGAACAAGCTAGTAATAGGGGTTGCAACAATTTCGGCAGATAAATTTAGGAAGAGAGGGACCAGAAAGTCTAGCCCTGCTGATTTGTAGGGGTCCAGATTTTGCTGCTCTTTCAGAACATCAGCTATCTGGATTTGGGTGATGGAGAAATGGGGGAGGCTTGGGCAAGTTGCAGTGAGGGGTGCAGGGCTGTTGACCAGGGTAGGGGTAGCCAGGTGGAAAGCATGGCTGGCCGTAGAAAAATGCTTCTTGAAATTCTAGATTATCATAGATTTATCGGTGGTGACAGTGTTACCTAGCCTCGGTGCAGTGCGCAGCTGGGAGGAGCTGCTCTTATTCTCCATGAACTTTACAGTGTCCCAAAACGTTTTGGGGTTAGTGCTACAGGATGCAAATTTCTGTTTGAAAAAGCTAGCCTTTGCTTTTCTAACTGCCTGTGTATATTGATTCCTAACTTCCCTGAAAAGTTGCATATCGCGGGGGCTATTCGATTCTAATGCAGTACGCCACAGGATGTTTCTGTGCTGGTCAAGGGCAGTCAGGTCTGGAGTGAACCAAGGGCTATATCTGTTCCTGGTTCTAAATTCTTTGAATGGGGCGTGCTTATTTAAGATAGTGAGGAAGGCACTTTTAAAGAGCAACCAGGCATCCTCTACTGACGGAATGAGGTCAATATCATTCCACGATACCCGGGCCAGGTCGATTAGAAAAGTCTGCTCGCTGAAGTGTTTTAGGGAGCGTTTGACAGTGATGAGGGGTGGTCGCTTGACCGCAGACCCATTACGGACGCATGCAATGAGGCAGTGATTGCTGAGATCCTGGTTGAATACAGCAGAGGCGTATTTGGAGGGCAGGTTGGTTAGGATGATATCTATGAGGGTGCCCGTGTTTACGGATTTGGGGTGTACCTGGTGGGTTCATTGATAATTTGTGTGAGATTGAGTGCATCAAGCTTAGATTGTAGGACGGCCGGGATGTTAATGCAACCGCTGTGTCAGATTTAAAAAAAACTTTACGGAAAAAGCAAATCATCTGAGACGGAGCTCAGAACAATAGCCAAATTAGCCACCATGTTGGGATCAACAGAAACCAGAAAATACATGATAAATATTTCCTTACCTTTGATGAACTTCATCAGAATGCAGTCCTAGGAATCCTAGGTCCACAATAAATGCTTGATTTGTTCGATAATGTCCGTTATTTATGTCCAATTAGCTACTTTGGTTAGCGCGTTAGCGGTAAACAATTCCAAAGTCACAAAGCGCATCCACTATAACATGACGAAATGTCCAAAAGTTCCGTAACAGTCAGTAGAAACATGTCAAACGACGTACTGAATCAATCTTTAGAATGTTGTTAACATACATCTTGAATAACGTTCCAACCGGAGAATTAGATTGACTTCCGAAGAGCGGTGGAACGGAGGTTCTCCTCATGTGAAGGTGCATGGTGAATGCGTGGTCACCTCATGGCAGTGATTACTAATTCCTGTCTCCTTCGGCCCCCCCAGTTTACTATGGGCACCTCTGTGTACCTTTCATCCAAGCTACTCAATACTGCCCCTGCATGTCTCAGTTTAGGTCACCTAACAGCACGAGCTCTGAAGATAGATAGGGGGCAATCAATTTGCATATGGTGTCCAGGGCATAGCTGGGGGCAGAAGGTGGTCTTGTTTCTGGAGAGGTGGATTTTTAAAAGTAGAAGCTCAAATTGTTTGGGCACAAACCTGGATAGTAAGACAGAACTCTGCAGGCTATCCCTGCAGTAGATTGCAACTCTGCCCCCTTTGGCAGTTTTATTTTGTCGCAAAATGTTATAGTTAGGGATGGAAATTTCTGGGTTTATGGTGGTCTTCCTAAGCCAGGATTCAGACACGGCTAGGACATCCGGGTTGGCAGAGTGTGCTAGGGCAGTGAATAGAACAAACTTAGGGAGGAGGCTTCTAATGTTAACATGCATGAAACCAAGGCTTTTACGGTACAAAAGTCAACAAATGAGAGCGCCTGGGGAGTGGAGATAGGCACTGCAGGGCCTGGATTAACCTCCACATCATTAGAGGAACAGAGGAGGAGTAGGATAAGGGTACGGCTAAAAGCTAAAATATCTGATCGTCTAGTACGTTCAGAACAGATAGTAAAAGGAGCAGATTTCTGGGCACGGTAGAATAGATTCAAGGCATAATGTACAGATAAACGTATGGTAGGATGTGAATACAGTGGGTGTAAACATGTGCATAGAGTGACGATGAAAGAGATATTGTCTCTAGAAATATAATTTTAACCAGGTAATGTCACCGCATGTGTGGGAGGTGGAACTAAAGTGTTAACTAAGGTGTATTGAGCAGGGCTAGAGGCTCTACTGTGAAATAAGGCAATAATTACTAACCAAAACAGCAATGGACAAGGCATATTGACGTTAGGGAGAGGCATGCGTAGCCAAGTGATCATAGGAGTCCAGTGAGTGGCTTCAGGCAGCTAGCGGCCCGGGGCTTGCAAGCTAGCAGACGGGCCTTTGAGGGACGTCGCGACGGAAGAAAGTCTGTTGTGGCCCCCTCTTGCTGTGACGTCGGCAGACGGATCAGCAGGGCTCCGTGTGCATGCTTTTCAACGCATGCTTTTCAACCGTTCGCTGCCCGCACCTGCCCGCCCGACTAGCATCACCACCCTGGACGGTTCTGACCTAGAATATGTGGGCAACTATAAATACCTAGGTGTCTGGCTAGACTGTAAACTCTCCTTCCAGACTCATATTAAACATCTCTAAGCCAAAATGAAATCTAGAATCGGCTTTCTATTTCGCAATAAAGCCTCCTTCACTCACGCCGCAAAACTTACCCTAGTAAAACTGACTATCCTACCGATCCTCGACTTCGGCGATGTCATCTACAAAATAGCTTCCAATACTCTACTCAGCAAACTGGATGCAGTCTATTACAGTGCCATCCGTTTTGTTACCAAATCACCTTATACCACCCACCACTGTGACCTGTACACTCTAGTCGGCTGGCCTTTGCTACATATTCGTCGCCAGACCCACTGGCTCCAGGTCATCTATAAGTCTATGCTAGGTTAAGCTCTGCCTTATCTCAGTTCACTGGTCACGAAAACAACACCCACCCGTAGCACACGTTCCATCAGGTATATCTCACTGATCATCCCCAAAGCCAACACCTAATTTGGCCGCCTTTCCTTCCAGTTCTCTGCTGCCAGTGACTTGAACATATTGCAAAAATCGCTAAAGCTGGAGACTTATATTTCCCTCACCAACTTTAAACATCAGCTATCTAAGCAGCTAACCGATCACTGCAGCTGTACATAGTCCATCTGTAAATAGCCCACCCAATGTACCTACCTCATCCCCATACTGTTTTAATTTACTTTTCTGCTCTTTTGCACACCAGTATCTCTACTTGCACATCATCATCTGCTCATTTATCACCCCAGTGTTAATCTGCTAAATTGTAACTCTTTGCTACTATGGCCTATTTATTGCCTACCTCCTCATGCCTTTTGCACACACTGTATATAGACTTTCTTTTTTTTCTACTGTGTCATTGACTTGTTTATTGTGTAATAGGCTTGTTTATTGTTTATTACATGTTTTTCCATGTGTAACTCTGTGTTGTTGTCTGTGTCACACTGCTTTGCTTTATCTTGGCTAGGTCGCAGTTGTAAATGAGAACTTTTTCTCAACTAGCCTACCTGGTTAAATAAAGGTGAAATAAAAAATAAATTAATAAAATAAATAGACTGAACTTTCTGCTACCGCATGGCAAGTGGTAACGGAACGCCAAGTCTAGGTCCAAAAGGCTCCTTAACAGCTTCTATCTCCAAGTCATTAGACTGCTAAACAGTTAATAAAATGGCTACCCAGACTATTTGCAACGACCCTTTTTTTAAGCTGCTGCTACTCGCTGTTTATTATCTATGCATAGTGACTTTACCTCTCACCTACATGTGCATATTACCTCAATGACCTCGACTAACCTCGGTACCGGTACCCCCTGTTTATAGCCTCGTTATTGTTATTTTATTGTGTTACTTTTTTTCTTGCTTTAGTTTATTTATTTATTTAGTATAATTTTGGGGGGGAAATATTTTCTTACTTACTTTTTATGAAATTCTGCATTGTTGGTTAAGGGCTTGTAAGTAAGCATTTCACGGTAAGGTGCTGTATTCGGTGCATGTGACAAATACAATTTGATTTGATTTGATTACTAAGCTAACAAAATACAAGTTGATTTAAAAAAAATGATAACAATATACATTAAATCTATGAAATATTGACATATTTACAGGAGCTCTCTGCCTAAGTGACCTCACAGCGCCATGGCAACCACGGAACCAAATGTATAACCCAATTAGTATTAGATAGAACGTCAGGGCCCCACCCACCTGTGGGGAAAACAATCTGTGGTTTCCTAGGTTACCCCATAGGCTCACAGCAAAAACATGACAATTTTCAAATGCAGTTTTCTTGTTGTCTGCTTGTTTAAGTACTTTACAAACGACATTTAAGAAATGTACAACATTTCAAAAAATTTCTTTTCAGCATTGCCTGCTACTGAACGTTCTCACTACATTAAAAAATATATAATTGTAGGGCTTCCATTGCCCCTTTTCATGACGGCGCTAGCTAGCTACCGACCGGAACATTTTTCCACACACATAGTTATGTATAGCCTACTTGGACACCGGGCCCCAACATTTCCCACTCTCCCACGCTGACTAGCCTGAAGCCACAGGTGTAACGGCAGCCTTCCTCCTCTTCGTCTGAAGAGATATTTTTATAGTACACTTTGTCCCCGTCTAAATCTATAATCAACTATAATCAACCTCTAATGACAGGATAGAACAGATCTCTGAACCATGCAACAGAAGAGGATGAATGCTTAGCATTAGCTACCTTAGAAAATAATACACATTTTACATGACTACTTTTGAAGCAACACGCTATAATTTGAAGCAAAAAGAGAGGACCAAATAAAGTATGGGAGTCTTTGGGTAAACTGTGTTCATGGTGATTTCCTTGAAAGCCAAACCAAACATTTAAGAGGTTTTATAGCTATAAAAGGGAGAAATTGAGTTTTCAGAGCACTTTTCCAGTTTTCCAAGTGTTGCTTTAGGATAAAAAATTCAGGAATTTCTAACGGAGACAAAGAACACAGCTAATGCATTAAAGTGGCTGTGTGTGCTTGTGTGTGTGTGTGTGTGTGTGTGTGTGTGTGTGTGTGTGTGTGTGTGTGTGTGTGTGTGTGTGTGTGTGTGTGTGTGTGTGTGTGTGTTTCTCAGTGTGTCTGTGTGCAATGCGGCTGTTAAAGGCCCTATGTTTATCACTGCAGTATTAGACAGGAATATTTTTGAACATTCCAGGGTCAACGTGTTTCAGATGGAAAATGAGCGGAATGGGGCAGTCATAACAACCCATGGTCACATGACTGGAATGACCTCCATGGTGACTGAGGAAGGTTCTCCTATAATCATCTTCATCAACATCAGCCTAATGTGCATGTGCGTACACACACACACACACACACACACACACACACACACACACACACACACACACACACACACACACACACACACACACACACACACACACACACACACACACACACACACACACACACACACACACACACAACATTTTGTCATGGAATATTTATAAGCCCATTCTTTAAAGGTGTAAACAGAATGCTTTCCTAGCATTCCTAGCAATTCAACACTGGAGTGATAAAGTAGAGATAGAGTAGAGTAGAGATACTGAGGTGCAAAGGAGCAAGATAAATAAATAAATACAGTATGAGGAGGAGGATGAGGTAGTTGGATAGGCTATTTACAGATTGGCTATGTACAGGTGCAGTGATCTGTGAGCTGCTCTGACAGCTGGTGCTTAAAGTTAGTGAGGGAGATATGAGTCTCCAACTTCAGTGATTTTTGCAGTTCGTTCCAGTCATGGGCAGCAGAGAACTGGAAGGAAAGGAGGAAGGAGGAATTGGCTTTGGGGGTGACCAGTGAAATATACCTGCTGGAGCGCGTGCTACGGGTGGGTGCTGCTATGGTGACCAGTGAGCTGAGATAAGGTGGGGCTTTACCTAGCAAAGACTTGTAGATGACCTGGAGCCAGTGGGTTTGGCGACGAGTATGAAGCGAGGGCCAGCCAACGAGAGCGTACAGGTCGCAGTGGTGTGTAGTATATAGGGCTTTGTGACAAAACGGATGGCACTGTAAGTGATTGTGTGTGTGTGTGTGTGTGTTTGTATGTGGGTGTATGTGGGTGTGCGTATGTGGGGAATGTTTGTAATTGTTAAAGAGGCGTTAACATGGGTAAAGTTTTTGAGCCTACATACAGTGGTTCTTCCTATAAAAGGTTTGAGCTTATGCCACGACTGTTTGTGGTAGGCTGTGGCAGATTGTGGTAGGTTGTGGCAGATTGTGATAGGCTGTGGCAAATTGTGGTATGCCGTGGCAGATTGTGGTCGGCTGTGGCAGATTGTGGTAGGCCGTGGCAGATTGTGGTAGACCGTGGCAGATTGTGCTAGGCCGTGGCAGATTGTGGTCAATTGCGTCATTCTGGCAACAGTGGCTGACACTTAAGTAACGTGCCATAGAATTCTGCAGCACCCCGCAAGCTGTGCTACAGTACGCCGCAACTTTTAAATGAAGAACCACTGTACAGCATGAACCACAAACGGATCTGAGCAGCCAAACAGCCTGTAGTTTTCAGGTCTAGCAAGAAGACGCTAGAGGCTACATGTTCAGGCTAGATTTTATCACATACTTCAATTCTGGGAACTTTGAAGTATGCTTCATTTAAAGGGAAATGGAAACACTTTAGGAAGAAAATCTAAGCAAAGAGATGAATTCAATACAATATTACTAAACATGTGCATTTAAAATAAAAACATCTCTATATTTAGTATTTTGATAGCTCATACGGTTAATTTGAGCTATGGTCAGCGCCATTTTAAATTTCCATAGTAACGACTGACACCAGTGCTTCACTGGCAGGAATCATCATATTGTCTGTGGTATTGAGTTTCCGTGTGGAGAGTGAATCGAAGAGAGTGAGGTTTGGGGACGGACAACGAAGATGGCAACAACAAGTAGTTATTCAAACATGAACTGTATAGTGTAAGGCTGTATGAATTGGCTCCAAACAAATCCCTCGGTAAGCTACCATCGGCTGCCCAAGGAACCATAACGTTTGTAGAAGTGGCTCCGTGTCCCGAAGAGGAAGGACGTGCCAGCTCGAGCTAGCAGGATCTGCAGACAGCACTTCGCGAAGGGAGACTTCGCGATGAAGGGCACTTTCGATGCGGCAACCAGGAGTTCCGAATGGAAAGGAGTCATAGGCCTATGTTGAAGCCCTCTGCTTGCTTCTCCATGTAATATTTGGAGGGTTATGGTGTAGGGTTACCGACTGACCATCATCAACATCGCTGACTTCAGAGTCAAGCAAAAGCGACTGAACGGAAGAGGCAACGTGAGTCAATGCGAGTCAATGCCAAACAGGAAAGAATGGTTAGTACAGCATGCCAAACAGGAAAGAATGGTTAGTACAGCATGCCAAACTGGAAAGAATGGTTAGTACAGCATGCCAAACAGGAAATAATGGTTAGTACAGCATGCCAAACAGGAAAGAATGGTTAGTACAGCATGCCAAACAGGAAAGAATGGTTAGTACAGCATGCCAAACAGGAAAGAATGGTTAGTACAGCATGCAAAACAGGAAAGAATGGTTAGTACAGCCTGCCAAACAGGAAAGAATGGTTAGTGCAGCATGCCAAAAAGGAAAGAATGGTTAGTACAGCATGCCAAACAGGAAATAATGGTTAGTACAGCATGCCAAACAGGAAAGAATGGTTAGTACAGCATGCCAAACAGGAAAGAATGGTTTGTACAGCCTGCCAAACAGGAAAGAATGGTTAGTACATAATGCCAAACAGGAAAGAATGGTTAGTACAACATGCCAAATAGGAAAGAATGGTTAATACAGCCTGCCAAACAGGAAAGAATGGTTAGTACAGCCTGCCAAACAGGAAAGAATGGTTAGCACAGCATGCCAAACAGGAAAGAATGGTTAGTACAGCCTGCCAAACAGGAAAGAATGGTTAGTACAGCATGCCAAACAGGAAAGAATGGTTAGTACAGCATGCCAAACTGGAAAGAATGGTTAGTACAGCATGCCAAACAGGAAAGAATGGTTAGTACAGCCTGCCAAACAGGAAAGAATGGTTAGTACAGCATGCCAAACAGGAAAGAATGGTTAGTACAGCATGCCAAAAAGGAAAGAATGGTTAGTACAGCATGCCAAAAAGGAAAGAATGGTTAGTGCAGCATGCCAAACAGGAAAGAATGGTTAGTACAGCATGCCAAACAGGAAAGAATGGTTAGTACAGCCTGCCAAACAGGAAAGAATGGTTAGTACAGCATGCCAAACAGGAAAGAATGGTTAGTGCAGCATGCCAAACAGGAAAGAATGGTTAGTACAGCATGCCAAAAAGGAAAGAATGGTTAGTACAGCATGCCAAACAGGAAAGAATGGTTAGTACAGCATGCCAAACAGGAAACAATGGTTAGTACAGCATGCCAAACTGGAAAGAATGGTTAGTACAGCATGCCAAACAGGAAAGAATGGTTAGTACAGCATGCCAAACAGGAAAGAATGGTTAGTGCAGCATGCCAAACAGGAAAGAATGGTTAGTACAGCATGCCAAACAGGAAAGAATGGTTAGTACAGCATGCCAAAAAGGAAAGAATGGTTAGTACAGCATGCCAAACTGACCCCTGGGTGCCAGTGTTCCTGTGCTGCGGTAGAGAAGAGGTCCACAGGGACCATCAGGGACCATCACTAAAGAGCTCGGGGTCCAGCTAGATTGAACTCACAACCATTAGTATACAGCCGAGTCCTGCCCCTATACGCCACAGATGAAGTTGACGGAGAGTGAGATCAGTGAAGAACAGAACTCGCTGTATGAACCTGAGAGCTCAGAATCACAATCACCTCAGTGCCAAAATATACTATCGATCACTTTGGGGGAGCAGGCTGGTGCTCCGAAAAGAGACAAAGAGCAGGCAATTCAATAGCGAATTCAAAGATACACTCATCCATAAAGGGAATCGGAGTGGAATTGTTTTTCCACAGATTTCCCCCCCCCCGTTTAAATGGATGTGTTACGTTGTCCCGGTCCTGCTGTTTCGATTCTCTCTCTCAACCTATGAATGCTCAGCTATGAAAAGCCAACTGACATTTGCCCCTGAGGTGTTGAACTGTTGCATCCTCTATAACCACTATGGTTATTATTTTGATGTGAAAAGGGCTTTTGTAAAAAATATTTGATTGATTGTTTGCGGTGCTGGATGCTGTGTATTCACTAACTGTTTGAGTGATGGGACATTTATATAGTATCTGTAACAGCAATTACACGCCCTGGCCATAGAGAGGCTTTTATTCTCTATTTCGGTTAGGCCAGGGTTTGACTAGGGTGGGCATTCTAGTTTCTTTATTTCTATGTTTTCTATTTCTTTGTTTTTGGCGAGTGTGGTTCCCAATCAGAGGCAGCTGTCTATCGTTGTCTCTGATTGGGAATCATACTTTTCCCTCTTGTTTATTTTGTTTGAGTGTTTTGTGATCAAATAAAATCATGACCACTTACCACTCTGCGCTTTGAGCTGTGACAAGCAAGTTTATCTGGTTACGCTTGAACCTGTTGTTTTAGTGGACAAGCTAACTAATACTATTTTTACAGAAGACGCAGGCCTTAGGTTAATGTCTTTATTACAGCAGGCTAGATTTACTAAATTAACTGTTTTTATTCAAACTCAAACGCCATGTAAATGACTTTGCTTCTGGGGATGCATGCCTTATGGAGGAAACGACAAACGCAGGGAGGTGACGCCTCGTCTAATTCTCCCTTGTGCTCATAGGGTGAAATGGTGATAAACTGCCAGCCTGTATACTCTGCAAACAAAATCATAAGAAAAGTTAGTCTGATACCGAAACTAAATCACAATGTGTTTATAATGAACACGCACCATTATTGGTTAGAATGAAATGTCATGAATCATGATGCTGTCTGCGATTCCAACTCCGGTCGTCTAATCTAAAAGGTGAATGTGTTACCATCGCGCCAAACAGAGCTGGTGATAAACATCGTTATAGGATACTGATTATATATATTGAGCACCTACCCACTACTTATATTAACCTTAAACAATTTATAATAAACAAAATATCACCAATTAGTTAACTGGCATATCGGCTGTTGTCACATTCTGACCGTAGCTCCTTTTTTATGTCTTTAGTTTAGTTTGTCAGGGCGTGAGTTGGGGTGGGAATTCTATGTTGTTTTTCTATGTTTTGTTCTGTTGTTATATTTCTATGTGTTTGGCCTAGTATGGTTCTCAATCAGAGGCAGGTGTCAGTCGTTGTGTCTGATTGGGAGCCATATTTAGGTAGCCTGTTTTCTATTGTGTTTTGTGGGTGGTTGTTTCCTGTTTCAGTGTTTGCACCACACGTGACTGTTTCGGTTGTTTGTTCGTGTTTTGTTATTTTTGTTCTGTGTTCATTTTGATTTACTAAAAATCTATTATGGACACTTACCACGCTGCACATTGGTCCGATCCTTGCTACTCCTCCTCAGACGAAGAAGAGGAAATCCGTTACAGCTGTTGACTGGTCGAGTAACCTTTTCTTTCAGGAAGTCCTTCATAAGGATTAGTGACACGTCTATTAAATAGACCACCATCCAGACAGACTGACAGGAACCTCTGACCTGGATGTAATACATCACCATCCAGACAGACTGACAGGAACCTCTGGATGTATTACATCACCATCCAGACAGACTGACAGGAACCTCTGGATGTAATACATCACCATCCAGACAGACTGACAGGAACCTCTGACCTGGATGTAATACATCACCATCCAGACAGACTGACAGGAACCTCTGACCTGGATGTAATACATCACCATCCAGACAGACTGACAGGAACCTCTGACTGGAGGTAATACATCACCATCCAGACAGACTGACAGGAACCTCTGGATGTAATACATCACCATCCAGACAGACTGACAGGAACCTCTGACCTGGATGTAATACATCACCATCCAGACAGACTGACAGGAACCTCTGGATGTAATATATCACCATCCAGACAGACTGACAGGAACCTCTGGATGTAATACATCACCATCCAGACAGACTGACAGGAACCTCTGGATGTAATACATCACCATCCAGACAGACTGACAGGAACCTCTGCATGTAATACATCACCATCCAGACAGACTGACAGGAACCTCTGGATGTAATACATCACCATCCAGACAGACTGACAGGAACCTCTGGATGTAATACATCACCATCCAGACAGACTGACAGGAACCTCTGACCTGGATGTAATACATCACCATCCAGACAGACTGACAGGAACCTCTGGATGTAATACATCACCATCCAGACAGACTGACAGGAACCTCTGGATGTAATACATCACCATCCAGACAGACTGACAGGAACCTCTGACCTAGATGTAATACATCACCATCCAGACAGACTGACAGGAACCTCTGACCTGGATGTAATACATCACCATCCAGACAGACTGACAGGAACCTCTGACCTGGATGTAATACATCACCATCCAGACAGACTGACAGGAACCTCTGGATGTAATACATCACCATCCAGACAGACTGACAGGAACCTCTGACCTGGATGTAATACATCACCATCCAGACAGACTGACACGAACCTCTGGATGTGATACATCACCATCCAGACAGACTGACAGGAACCTCTGGATGTAATACATCACCATCCAGACAGACTGACAGGAACCTCTGACCTGGATGTAATACATCACCATCCAGACAGACTGACAGGAACCTCTGGATGTAATACATCACCATCCAGACAGACTGACAGGAACCTCTGGATGTAATACATCACCATCCAGACAGACTGACAGGAACCTCTGACCTGGATGTAATACATCACCATCCAGACAGACTGACAGGAACCTCTGGATGTAATACATCACCATCCAGACAGACTGACAGGAACCTCTGGATGTAATACATCACCATCCAGACAGACTGACAGGAACCTCTGACCTGGATGTAATACATCACCATCCAGACAGACTGACAGGAACCTCTGGATGTAATACATCACCATCCAGACAGACTGACAGGAACCTCTGACCTGGATGTAATACATCACCATCCAGACAGACTGACAGGAACCTCTGGATGTAATACATCACCATCCAGACAGACTGACAGGAACCTCTGACCTGGATGTAATACATCACCATCCAGACAGACTGACAGGAACCTCTGACTGGATGTAATACATCACCATCCAGACAGACTGACAGGAACCTCTGGATGTAATACATCACCATCCAGACAGACTGACAGGAACCTCTGGATGTAATACATCACCATCCAGACAGACTGACAAGAACCTCTGGATGTAATACATCACCATCCAGACAGACTGACAGGAACCTCTGACCTGGATGTAATACATCACCATCCAGACAGACTGACAGGAACCTCTGACCTGGATGTAATACATCACCATCCAGACAGACTGACAGGAACCTCTGACCTGGATGTAATACATCACCATCCAGACAGACTGACAGGAACCTCTGGATGTAATACATCACCATCCAGACAGACTGACAGGAACCTCTGACCTGGATGTAATACATCACCATCCAGACAGACTGACAGGAACCTCTGGATGTAATACATCACCATCCAGACAGACTGACAGGAACCTCTGGATGTAATACATCACCATCCAGACAGACTGACAGGAACCTCTGACCTGGATGTAATACATCACCATCCAGACAGACTGACAGGAACCTCTGGATGTAATACATCACCATCCAGACAGACTGACAGGAACCTCTGGATGTAATACATCACCATCCAGACAGACTGACAGGAACCTCTGACCTGGATGTAATACATCACCATCCAGACAGACTGACAGGAACCTCTGGATGTAATACATCACCATCCAGACAGACTGACAGGAACCTCTGACCTGGATGTAATACATCACCATCCAGACAGACTGACAGGAACCTCTGGATGTAATACATCACCATCCAGACAGACTGACAGGAACCTCTGACCTGGATGTAATACATCACCATCCAGACAGACTGACAGGAACCTCTGACTGGATGTAATACATCACCATCCAGACAGACTGACAGGAACCTCTGGATGTAATACATCACCATCCAGACAGACTGACAGGAACCTCTGGATGTAATACATCACCATCCAGACAGACTGACAGGAACCTCTGGATGTAATACATCACCATCCAGACAGACTGACAGGAACCTCTGACCTGGATGTAATACATCACCATCCAGACAGACTGACAGGAACCTCTGACCTGGATGTAATACATCACCATCCAGACAGACTGACAGGAACCTCTGACCTGGATGTAATACATCACCATCCAGACAGACTGACAGGAACCTCTGACCTGGATGTAATACATCACCATCCAGACAGACTGACAGGAACCTCTGGATGTAATACATCACCATCCACATAGACTGACAGGAACCTCTGACCTGGATGTAATACATCACCATCCAGACAGACTGACAGGAACCTCTGGATGTAATACATCACCATCCAGACAGACTGACAGGAACCTCTGGATGTAATACATCACCATCCAGACAGACTGACAGGAACCTCTGACCTGGATGTATTACATCACCATCCAGACAGACTGACAGGAACCTCTGGATGTAATACATCACCATCCAGACAGACTGACAGGAACCTCTGACCTGGATGTAATACATCACCATCCAGACAGACTGACAGGAACCTCTGACCTGGATGTAATACATCACCATCCAGACAGACTGACAGGAACCTCTGGATGTAATACATCACCATCCAGACAGACTGACAGGAACCTCTGGATGTAATACATCACCATCCAGACAGACTGACAGGAACCTCTGACCTGGATGTAATACATCACCATCCAGACAGACTGACAGGAACCTCTGGATATAATACATCACCATCCAGACAGACTGACAGGAACCTCTGGATGTAATACATCACCATCCAGACAGACTGACAGGAACCTCTGACCTGGATGTAATACATCACCATCCAGACAGACTGACAGGAACCTCTGGATGTAATACATCACCATCCAGACAGACTGACAGGAACCTCTGGATGTAATACATCACCATCCAGACAGACTGACAGGAACCTCTGGATGTAATACATCACCATCCGCTGGGATTTTGTGCTGTATCGCCACCATCTCTCTACAACACACACAGTCATACTTTAGCCGTTATCTGGCAGCATCCCCACTCCCACCAGATTGTGTCACCGCTACGCCGATTCTCTAGCTTAGGTGTATCTGTGTTAATGCTGCGAGAAACGAACTCTATGATCAGGGGCAACGATCGTTTCAAACATGAATGGCTTCAGTAAGTTTATCGGCTCCCTAACTAACATTATTTCATCCTCTAGAGCTACTTGGTAAATACAGCCATTTTGTGGAGTTCCAAAATGTTCTCTCCTGCCAGTGACGCAACAATGTCAATATGGAGATTTACAGTTACAGGTAGCTGACGTTCACAGTCCTAGTGTTTCCATTCCCCTTTAAGGGCCTTGCAAGTGCTATTTAAATACCATGTACTATTATTGCATTTATAATTGTTATAATAATAATAATAATTATCCTTATTATTATTAAGCAATAATAATAAAAATGTTAAAAAATCATTACAATCATTATAATTATTAACCACATATAATTTGAGCTGGAAAAACTCCTGTCCCAGTATGCTGTATCCTATATTGATTTTGTGGGATAATCAAACATTATATTTCGGCAGATGTAAAAAACGTATTTCTCTCGTCGCCACGAGTCATGACCATCCCCACAGTCGATTGGACTACAAGACATCCTATCATATTGCAGAAGCAGTTACGCTGTAGCTTCCCCTGTTGGTTTCTATATTGTCATTACTTCATAACGTTAGAATAAAATCCTTCCCCCTCATCTCTCTCTCCTCTGTAATATGAAAGGGTACAGCACATATCTCTCTCCTTCACACACAGGCACACAAAAATAAAACATTCATTTAATCCTCAGTTTGGAGAGCCTTTAAGTGTCCTTTCTTTCTTTCATTCAGAAAAACATCCTCTTCTCTCTGCAGTTACATTCATATTCTCTGGGAATGTCTTCCACCCTCCCAGTCCATTACTTTCACACCATGAGCTACACTATTTATATTCAAAACAGACAAGGGGAGATTGCAGCACTGTTGAATGTGAAACCTGATTGCAGAGAGAGTGGCATGCTGTGTCCATATAAAGCTGGCAATGCTAGATGATGACAGAAAAGCTCTGAAGAAAGGCCAAGAGGCCGACATAAGCATGAGTAAAAACAGTGATACCAGCGAGAGCAGTGTGTGGGTTACTCTTTTCTTTCAATGCATGATGATTCAAATAACAAGGTTTAAGGGCTTGATTCAGTCCAAATCACTGAAGTTCAGTGCTAGAGCACGATTTAAAGGTAATTTACGATTGAGCCGACATATGCAGTTACCGTGACTGCATCCTCTGTTACCGCGGGAACGCTGCCTTTGCATTTCCATTGCGCCGTGGCGCAGCTCTTCAGCGTTACGGATTGAATGGAGTCCTAAACAAGTTTTGGCAAAACTGAGTTTGGTGACATACTGTATGTGATGCTATACACATCACAGGAGGTTTGTGGCATCTTAATTGGGGAGGACAAGCTCGTGGGTAATGGCTGGAGCGGAATAAGTGGAATGGTATCCAACTCATCAAACACATGGTTTCCATGGTTTCCAGGTGTTTGATGCCATTCCATTTGCCCCGTTCCAGCCATTATTATATCCCGTCCTCCTCTCAGCAGCCTCCTGTGATATCTCCATCATCCATAGTGATTTTGAATTGAGTTATGACATATGAGAGGCAGCCATTGCCTGCGTATACACAAACAGTCCAATTCTGATTTCTTTCCACTAATTGGTATTTTGATCAATCAAGTCAGATCTTTTCACATCAGATCTTTTCAGAGCTGATCTGATTGGTCAAAAAGAGTTCAGAATAGGACTGCCTGCGTCAATGCAGCCTATGAGGTTTATATTTTCTTTCTTTCCCTCCATCAAATAGGATGCGAATTGTAAACTCTATTTCTATGAGTATGTGGAATGACTGCAGTAACACATTGGGTTGTTGTCAAGGGCAAAAACCTCTTTACTACAGTACAAACCAGTAGAGTCAAAATCTTCCAGCACCTTCCCAGTCTATCATTGAGCTAACTAGGCTGAGGCTCACTCGTTTGCCAATCAAGGTCTGATTGGTTGGACAATCAGCCACAAACCTTCAAATGCTGCTGACGCTAAATTACAAGTGATGAGGAGCTGTGTACCAAGAAAGAACTGAAGGTTTTCCACCGCGACAGGGTGTAGCCACTGGGCGCTCATGCTCTCAAAACGTTGGTGCCCAGAGAAGACACGTTTCTGAGGTGAGCAGGACGATTATGAAATGTTATGTCGGGATGCCACCGGGCCTCAAGCAAAGTCGGGAGAAGAGGAATATTGGGACAGAAAGGTGGAATGGAGGAGGTAGAAGAGGAATATTGGGACAGAAAGGTGGAATGGAGGAGGTAGAAGAGGAATATTGGGACAGAAAGGTGGAATGGAGGAGGGAGAAGAGGAATATTGGGACAGAAAGGTGGAATGGAGGAGGTAGAAGAGGAATATTGGGACAGAAAGGTGGAATGGAGGAGGTAGAAGAGGAATATTGGGACAGAAAGGTGGAATGGAGGAGGGAGAAGAAGAGGAAGAAGAGGTTGAATTTGATTTGGAGGAAGATGGAGATAAAAATGGACATGGTGGTGTTGAAGAAGAGGGGTGTAAAGTTCAAACAGAGGGGTGTCAAGTTCAAACAGAGTGGTGTCAAGTTCAAACAGAGTGGTGTCAAGTTCAAACAGAGTGGTGTCAAGTTCAAACAGAGTGGTGCCAAGTTCAAACAGAGTGGTGCCAAGTTCAAACAGAGTGGTGCCAAGTTCAAACAGAGTGGTGCCAAGTTCAAACAGAGTGGTGCCAAGTTCAAACAGAGTGGTGTCAAGTTCAAACAGAGTGGTGTCAAGTTCAAACAGAGTGGTGTCAAGTTCAGAGTGGTGTCAAATGCAAACAGATTGGTGTCAAGTGCAAACAGAGTGAGACCAAGTTCTGTAGGGGAAATGGAAGTGAATGAGGGACAGTTGAGTGAGGTGGAAGGTGTGGTGAAGAGCTCAGAACACGAGCCTGGCATTAATGGACATGATAAAAAATAATCTGGAGAAAGTGGATCCTTGCCTTATGGCAGCTCCATGTGTGGTTTCAAAGTGGTGTTTGGTGCAGTTGAATCAGTGAAGGTACAGTAGTGGACTTGTGATATTCCTTTGTGTTTCTTCTGACAAGAGGGAGCGGGTGCTTTGTGTCACACAGCTTTGGTCAAGATCTGTTTCTTGCTTTGCTCTTAGGAACAGGGCACCATTGAAATGAGTGATTTCTGGGGTAGCGTTAAAGTGTGGAGGCGGAGCAGTTGACGATGAAGATTCCTGGTGTTTGTGATGCCCACCGTTTGATGTTGACGCAGAACTGGTGGTGAGCGTGGTGAAACGGAGGAATCACTGTCAGTCCTTTTGAGTTTTGAGTCAGAGTCTTTACCAGACAAAGTCATGTTAGGATATATCAGTTATCCTGTAAGAGCTTTGGTGCCGAATCCACTGCGCAATAAGCTTGGCTTCTTAGCATTCATAGCAATGGTTATCAACTGTACCCCAGAAATGTAACGTAAATCACAGAAAATAGATGTTGTGGTGGCAGCTGCAAAGTAGTATTTGGGCAAATGTGATTTGACATCAGAAGAGTTACAGGGTGTGTTGAGAGGTGGTGTCCCGTCCTCCCAATCTGTTAGCATGGTGCAGGAACAGATAGGGTCAAAGTAGTGGAATGGGGTAGTAACACCTTCTTGATGCACGGATCCCTTTAGCGGGATAATTTTCATCAACAACCGCTGAATTGTAGAGATCCAAATTCAAAAAAAATTGCTAAAACTATTTATATTCATGAAATAACAAGTGCAATATAGCAAAACACAGTTTAGCTTGTTGTTAATCCACCTGTCGTGTCAGATTTTGAAAATATGCTTTACAGCGAAAGCAATCCAAGCGTTTGTGTGAGTTTATCAATCACTAGACAAAACATTAAGAACACCTAGCAGCAATGTAGACCCTGAGGAATCCACAGGAAAAGGAATCTGGTTGATATCTCTTTAAATGGATGAAAGGCAGGCAATGGAACAGTGATTTTTCAAAATAGAAATCACTTCCGGGTTGGATTTCCTCAGGTTTTCGCCAGCAAAATCAGTTCTGTTATACTCACAGACAATATTTTGACAGTTTTGGAAACTTTAGAGTGTTTTCTATCCTACTCTGTCAATTATATGCATATTCTAGCATACGGATCTGAGAAATAGGCAGCTTACAATGGGAACGTTATTTTTCCAAACATAAAAATTCTGCCCCCTAGCTTCAAGAGGTTTTAATGAGTGTGGGGTTAGTTGGAAGGGTGTTTATTAGATTTTTTTTTATCACAAAGTATAATGGATTTATATTATAGTCCAGTTGGGACCGGTAATGCAACATATTGGATGCCAACCGACGTTAAACTCTGAAGAAGAAGAAAACTGTTAAACATTTCTGTTTTCATTATGACATGTTTAGAAGTGTTTACTGAATGCCTGTACTCTGAGACTCCTGCTAGCCCTGATCCATTGGCTTTTCCCCCTTCCACATGAACCTATACACAGCTGTATTGATACCTTTATCACCTTTATATTACCACCCCAACAAACTCACAGGAATAGTGTGTGTATATGTGTGTGTGTGCCTGAGTATATTTGATAGAAAGGTGAAACTGTGTGTGTGTGTGAGTATATTTGATAGTAAGGTGAAACTGTGTGTGTGTGTGCGCCTGAGTATATTTGATAGAAAGGTGAAACTGTGTGTATATTTGATAGAAAGGTGAAACTATGTGAAATGCCAGAATCGATATAAATAGAGTAGAAGTCATACTGGTTTCAGAAGGAAGTGTATCTGTCCCCATCTATAATGGATGACATCGCCACACCAACCATGGTGACAGGGACCCAGCAACAGGGAGGAGGAGAGGGGAGGAGAGAAAGGAGGGGAGAGAGAGAGAGGGGAGGAAGATGATGGAGGAGAGAGAGAGAGGGGAGGGAAATGAGGGAGAGAAGATGGAAAGGGAGAGAGTTAGGGGCTGGAGAACGGAAGGCTGAAAAGCATCCAGATAGAATAATGACATACAGTATCATCTATACATAAACTCAGCAAAATAAGAAACAGACCTTTTTCAGTACCCCGTTTTTCAAAGATAATTCGTAAAAATCCAAATAATTTCACAGATCTTCATTGTAAATGGTTTAAACACTTTTTCAATGAACCATAAACAATTAATGAACACGCACCTGTGGAACGGTCATTAAGACACTAACAGCTTACAGACGGTAGGCAGTTAAGATCACAGTTATGAAAACTTAGGACACTAAAGAGGCCTTTTTACTGACTCTGAAAAGCACTGAAAGAAATATGCACAGGGTCCCTGCTCATCTGCGTGAACGTGCCTTAGGCAAGCTATAAGCAGGCATGAGGACTCCTCATGCCTCCTTGCATGAGGAGTCCAGGGTGGCCAGGGCAATAAATTGCAATGTCTGTACTGTGAGACGCCTAAGACAGCGCTACAGGGAGACAGGATGGACAGCTAATCAACCTCACTGAGGCAGACCACGTAACAACACCTGCACAGGATCGATACAACCGGACATCACACCTGCGAGACAGGTACAGAATAGCAACAACAACTGCTCAAATCACACCAGGAACACACAATCCCTCCATCAGTGCTCAGACCGTCCGCGATAGGCTGAGAGAGGTTGGACTGTCGCTGGACCAGACAGGACTGGCAAAAAGTGCTCTTCACTGACGAGTCGTGGTTTTGTCTCACCAGGGGTGATGATCGGATTTAAGTTTATCATCGAAGGAATGAGCGTTACACCGAGGCCTGTACTCTGGAACGGAATCGATTTGGAGGTGGAGGGTCCGTCATGGTCTGGGGCGGTGTGTCACAGCATCATCGGACTGAGCTTGTTGTCATTGTAGGCAATCTCAACGCTGTGCGTTACAGGGAAGACATCCTCCTCCTTCGTGTGGTACCCTTCCTGCAGGCTCATCCTGATATGACCCTACAGCATGACAATGCCACCAGTCATACTGCTCGTTCTGTGCATTATTTCCTGCAAGACAGGAATGTCTCACAGCAAGAACTGGTAAATCAGGTGCAGTCCATGAGGAGGAGATGCACTGCAGTACTTAATGCAGCTGATGGCCACACCGGATACTGACTTACTTTTGATTTTGACCTCCCCCCCTTTGTTCGGGGACACATTATTCAATTTCGGTTAGTCACATGCCTGTGGAATTTGTTCAGCTCATGTCTCAGGTTGTTGAGTCTTGTTATGTTCATGCAAATATTTACACATGTTAAGTTTGCTGAAAATAAATGCAGTTGACAATGAGAGGACATTTCTTTTTTTGCTGAGTTTAGATAGCAGATCACAAAGCAAGGTCTTTAGAAAGGTGACATGTTAATACTGTTGTGTACGTACAGTATGAACGCCATGTCCTAGACCAGGCCTGGGCAAAGGCCGGCCCAGGGGCCATATGCGGCCCGCCACCTGACTCAATCCGCGGAATCATGCTCAAATCACATAAAGAATTTGCGATAGTTACGTTTTTAAAAACGTATTTGTTACTCAAATTAAAAGCCCAATGAATACTCACCTTTGTGTAATGATTTATTTCCCACCACTTGTGGGACATTTATTTTGAAGGCCCGTATAAATAACAACTGCACGAGGTCAAACAGTGACTGACAGGCTGACACACGTCACAGTTCCAAATAGTAGCCAGCTAGAAATTGAGCAAAACATAGTTTTTCAAAGAAAAGGAAAATAGACAATGCATGTGGAGTGTTACAGCAAGAGTGGTCATCAAAATATTTCTTTATTGAGGTATCAGGGAAAGCTGTGTGCTTAGTGTGCAAAGAGAGCATCACAGTCTTGAAAGACTACCACTTCCAGACGAAGCATGCAGAGAAATATAGGAATTTGTCTTCTGAGCAGAAGGCAAGTTCATCGATAGTTGCTTTCTCAGTTGTGAAAGCAGCAAGGACTTTTCACAAAACTGCATTCAGCAAACGACAAAATTGTGAGAGCTAGCTATATACTGTCCCACAAAATTGCTAAACATAGCAAGCCATTTGCTGAGGGCGAATTCATTAAAGAATGTTTAATTGACTCTACAGCAATACTTTTACAAGAAAGAGCTGCTTGAAAATGTTTACTTGTCAAGATGAACACTGACACGGCGTGTTGAAGATATTGCAAGGTAAAGGATTTCACCTATTTCTCCTTGGCCCTGGATGAGAGCAGTGATGCACGTGACACGGCACAGTTGTTGATATTCTTACGAGGTCATAACCCCGGACTTTGTAATTACAGAGGAGCTTGCTTCAGCGCAGTCAACGAAGAGCACAACCACAGGGAAAGATTTATTGGAGGAGGTTAATAAGTGTGTGGCAAAGCTGGGACTGAGCTTTGAAAAGTTATCCAGTGGGACCGCTGATGGGTCCCCAAACTTGACAGGAAAAAACGTTGGCCTTTTGAAATGGATACAAGATCAAGTAGCTGAGCTGAACCCAGATCAGAAAATTATTTTCCTGCATTGCATTATTCATCAGGAGGTGCTCTGTAAATGAGCCATGTTGTGGATACATTCACTAAAGTGGTTAACTTCAGAATAGCAACATGTTTAAACCTCAGACAGTTTGTCTCACTGTTGGAAGAGACAGAGTTGGGTCGTGCAGATCTCTCCTACCACACAAACGAGTTTGGGGAAAGTGCTTAAAAGGATGTGAGACCTGAAGTCTGAGATTGCAGAGTTTTTGCAAATGAAAGGAAAATATGTGGATTCCCCTCAACTGCAAGATAAAGAATGGTTGGCTGATTTTGCCTTCACCGTGGACATCCTGGCCCTCATGGATGAACTGAATTCCAAACTACAAGGGAAGGGCCTTTTTGCACATCAGATGTACAGCCTTGTCAAAGCCTTCAAGGGAAAATTACTCCTCCTGACCCGCCAAGTAGAAGCCAACAATCTCACACACCCTGCGACACTACTAATCTGTTCCCTTTCAGATAACCAGCGGGAGAAGTATACATCTCTTCTCCGTGCTTTGAACGGTGAGTTTTCTCGTCGTTTTGAGGATTTCAAAGTGTTGGAAAATGACATGCTGTTGGTTTCCTTTCACCTTCAATGTGGATAACGCTCCCACTGACCTGCAACTTGAGCTTATCGATCTTCTATCTGGTGCAGTGATTGGAGAACTATTCAAAACAATGTCACTGACGAGGTTCTATGCATCTCTTGATGAATACAACTTTCCAGAGATTAGGAGTCATGCTCAGAAAATGTTTGGGTCAACCTGTGTACTGTATGTGAACAGACATGTTCAGTGCTGAAATATAACAAGTCAAGTCACATATCATCTCTTACTGACTCTCCCCTCTCAGCAATCCTGCTCATAGCGACATCAGAAACTATACCTGGCTTCACTGCTCTAGTCAATGTCCATCAGAGACTTCACTCCTCACACTGTAGTTTAAATGTAATGTTGAGCTCTCTCTCGTTCTTGTGTTTTTGTACAACCCGTTAACAAGGGTTCTGTCCGTGGTGCTGAAGGCACAGTGTTCTTTTCCCTCTGTGTAGTTCACTGCATGTTTCATCATGAAAATACCCACCAAAAGGAGAACATGGATGTGGTTTATTTCTGTGCATGTTAAAACAGGAAAATAAGTAGCATATCTGGACGTGATTTACAGTAGATATATCTGTCAACACAGTCATACACATCATGTCTAATCCTGTAATATGATTCCGGCCCGCTATGGACAGAAATATACTCTAATGTGGCCCTCCATGGAAAATAAATGCCCAGGCCTCTCCTAGACCATTTTCCATTACTATAAAGTTAACTGTATTCCTAGAATTACAATAACAGGTCATTATTCACAAACACACCCACACGCATGTCAACGAATATACAGTGTCATCATAATCTGCTTTAGTGGTGTGTGTGTGTGTGTGTGTGTGTGTGTGTGTGTGTGTGTGTGTGTGCGTGTGTGTGTGTGTGAGCCATAAGCATATGTTCTAGAACAGACACCACCGTCAATTCTTCTCAGTTTTATGTGAAAAATAAAGCACAAAGATGAATATTGCTCATACACCAAGGGGAAATAACGCTTTGACCTTTTTAATGTGTTGTTTCACACGTGGATGTGTCTATTCTCTCTCCTCCTCCTCTTCTTTCACCATCTATTAACCCCTTCAGCATATGTCGTCACCACGCCACCTCACTCTCATTCCTCTTCTCCACCTTTCAGATATCTGGAGAGAGATAAAATACCGGCCTGACATATCCTTCACGTCATCGATTTCATAGCTTCAATATTAGGAATAGAATATCTGTTTGTATGTATTTATTTTTGTGGGCTGGTTAAAAATAATCCAAAAGATGTTTAGCTGCTTAGGTCCTCTTAGCGACAGATGACAACCACCCCTCTCTCGCTCTCTGTGTCTCTCTCTCTCAATTAAATTCAACTCAAAGGGATTTGTTGGCATGGGAAACATGTGTTTACAATGCCAAAGCAAGTGAAATAGATAATAAACAAAGTGAAACAAACAATATAATCTCTTTGCATCACTCTCTCCCTCTTTATCTCTCCCTCCCTCCATCCATCCATCCCTCCCTCCACACACACACACACACACACACACACACACACACACACACACACACACACACACACAGACAACGATCTCAATCTTAATTGAAAAATGTAATCTTACAAATGGAAGCCATGAAACATTCATAGAGAGTGAGGGAGAAGGGAAGGCACAGGGAGCGAGAGGGAGTGAGGGAGAAGGGAAGGGACAGGGAGTGAGAGGGAGTGAAGGAGAGAGGGAGAGGGAGAAGGGAAGGCACAGGGAGCGAGAGGGAGTGAGGGAGAAGGGAAGGGACAGGGAGTGAGAGGGAGTGAGGGAGAGGGAGAAGGGAAGGCACAGGGAGCGAGAGGGAGTGAGGGAGAAGGGAAGGGACAGGGAGTGAGAGGGAGTGAAGGAGATGCAGAAGGGAAGGGACAGGGAGTGAGATGGAGTGAAGGAGAGAGGGAGGGGGAGAAGGGAAGGGACAGGGAGTGAGAGGGAGTGAAGGAGAGGGAGAAGGGACAGGGAGTGAGAGGGAGTGAGGGAGAAGGGCAGGGACAGGGAGTGAGAGGGAGTGAAGGAGAGAGGGAGTGAATGAGAGAGGGAGAAGGGAAGGGACAGGGAGCGAGAGGGAGTGAAGGAGAGAGGGAGTGAGGGAGAGAGGTAGAGGGAGAAGGGAATGGACAGGGATCGAGAGGGAGTGAATGAGAGAGGGAGTGAAGGAGAGAGGGAGAGGGAGAAGGGAAGGGACAGGGAGTGAGGGAGAAGGGAAGGGACAGGGATCGAGAGGGAGTGAAGGAGAGCGAGAAGGGAAGGGACAGGGAGTGAGAGGGAGTGAAGGAGAGAGGGAGTGAAGGAGAGAGGGAGAAGGGAAGGGACAGGGAGTGAGAGGGAGTGAATGAGAGAGGGAGTGAAGGAGAGAGCGAGAGGGAGAAGGGAAGGGACAGGGAGTGAGAGGGAGTGGAGGAGAGAGGGAGTGAAGGAGAGAGGGAGAGGGGAAGGGACAGGGAGTGAGAGGGAGTGAAGGAGTGAGGGAGTGAAGGAGAGAGGGAGAAGGGAAGGGACAGGGAGTAAGAGGGAGTGAATGAGAGGGAGAAGGGAAGGGACAGGGAGTGAGAGGGAGTGGAGGAGAGAGGGAGTGAAGGAGAGAGGGAGAAGGGAAGGGACAGGGAGTAAGAGGGAGTGAGGGAGAGGGAGAAGGGAAGGGACAGGGAGTCAGAGGGAGTGGAGGAGAGAGGGAGTGAAGGAGAGGGGAAGGGACAGGGAGTGAGAGAGAGAAGGGAAGGGACAAGGAGTGAGAGGGAGTGAAGGAGAGAGGGAGTGAATGAGAGAGGGAGAAGGGAAGGGACAGGGAGTGAGAGAGAGAAGGGAAGGGACAAGGAGTGAGAGGGAGTGAAGAAGAGAGGGAGAGGGAGAAGGGAAGGGACAAGGAGTGAGAGGAAGTGGAGGAGAGAGGGAGTGAAGGAGAGAGGGAGAGGGGAAGGGACAGGGAGTGAGAGGGAGTGGAGGAGAGAGGGAGTGAAGGAGAGAGGGGGAAGGGACAGGGAGTGAGAGGGAGTGAAGGAGAGAGGGAGAAGGGAAGGGACAGGGAGTGAGAGGGAGAAGGGAAGGGACAAGGAGTGAGAGGGAGTGAAGGAGAGAGGGAGAGGGGAAGGGACAGGGAGGGAGTGGAGGAGAGAGGGAGTGGAGGAGAGAGGGAGTGGAGGAGAGAGGGAGTGAAGGAGAGAGGGAGAGGGGAAGGGACAGGGAGTGAGAGGGAGTGAAGGAGAGAGGGAGTGAATGAGAGAGGGAGAAGGGAAGGGACAGGGAGTGAGAGGGAGAAGGGAATGGACATGGAGTGAGAGGGAGTGAAGGAGAGAGAGAGAGGGAGAAGGGAAGGGACAGTGAGTGGGAGTGAGGGAGAAGGGAAGGGACAGGGAGTGAGAGGGAGTGAAGTAGAGAAGGAGAGGGAGAAGGGAAGGGACAGGGAGTGAGAGGGAGTGAGGGATAAGGCAAGGGACAGGGAGTGAGAGGGAGTGAAGGAGAGAGGGAGAGGGAGTGAGGGGGAAGGGAAGAGACAGGGATCGAGAGGGAGTGAAGGGAGTCCTTTGTCCATCCCTTATTCCCCTTATCTGTCTGATTCATCCTTTGTCCATCCCTTATTCCCCTTCTTATCTGTCTGATTCATCCTTTGTCCACCCCTTATTCCCTTTCTATTCTGTCTGATTCATCCTTTGTCCATCCATTATTCCCCTTCTTATCTGTCTGATTCATCCTTTGTCCATCCATTATTCCCCTACTTATCTGTCAGATTCATCCTTTGTCCATCCATTATTCCCCTTCTTATCTGTCTGATTCATCCTTTGTCCATCCATTATTCGCCTACTTATCTGTCTGGTTCATCCTTTGTCCATCCATTATTCCCCTACTTATCTGTCTGATTCATCCTTTGTTCATCCATTATGCCCCAACTTCTCTGTCTGATTCATCCTTTGTCCATCCATTATTCCCCTACTTATCTGTCTGATTCATCCTTTATTCATCCCGTATTCCCCTTCTTACCTGTCTGATTCATCCTTTGTCCATCCCTTATTCCCCTTCGTATCTGTCTGATTCATCCTTTATCCATCCCTTCTTCCCCTTCTTATCTGTCTGATTCATCCTTTGTCCATCCCTTATTCCCCTTCTTATCTGTCTGATTCATCCTTTGTCCATCCATTATTCCCATTCTTATCTGTATGATTCATCCTTTGTCCATCCCTTATTCCCCTTCTTATCTGTCTGATTAATCCTTTGTCCATCCCTTATTCCCCTTCTTATCTGTCTGATTCATCATTTGTCCATCCCTTATTCCCCTTATCTGTCTGATTCATCCTTTGTCCATCCCTTATTCCCCTTCTTATCTCTCTGATTCATCCTTTGTCCATCCCTTATTCCCCTTCTTATCTGTCTGATTCATCCTTTGTCCATCCATTATTCCCCTTCTTATCTGTCTGATTCATCTTTTGTCCATCCATTATTCCCCTTCTTATCTGTCGGATTCATCCTTTGTCCATACATTATTCCCCTTCGTATCTGTCTGATTCACCGTTTGTCAATCCCTTATTCCCCTTCTTATCTGTCTGATTCATCCTTTGTCGATCCATTATTCCCCTACTTATCTGTCTGATTCATCCTTTGTCCATCCATTATTCCCCTACTTATCTGTCTGATTCATCCTTTGTCCATCCATTATTCCCCTTCTTATCTGTCTGATTCATCCTTTGTCCATCCATTATGCCCCTACTTATCTCTCTGATTCATCCTTTGTCCATCCATTATTCCCCTACTTATCTGTCTGATTCATCCTTTATTCATCCATTATTCCCCTTCTTACCTGTCTGATTCATCCTTTGTCCATCCCTTATTCCCCTTCGTATCTGTCTGATTCATCCTTTATCCATCCCTGATTCCCCTTCTTATCTGTCTGATTCATCCTTTGTCCATCCCTTATTCCCCTTCTTATCTGTCTGATTCATCCTTTGTCCATCCCTTATTCCCCTTATCTGTCTGATTCATCCTTTGTCCATCCATTATTCCCCTTCTTATCTGTCTGATTCATCATTTGTCCATCCCTTTTTCCCCTTATCTGTCTGATTCATCCTTTGTCTATCCCTTATTCCCCTTATCTGTCTGATTCATCCTTTTTCCATCCCTTATTCCCCTTATCTGTCTCATTCATCCTTTTTCCATCCCTTTTTCCCCTTCTTACCTGTCTGATTCATCCTTTGTCCATCCCTTATTCCCCTTCTTATCTGTCTGATTCATCCTTTGTCCATCCCTTATTCCCCTTCCTATCTGTCTGATTCATCATTTGTCCATCCCTTATTCCCCTTCTTATCTGTCTGATTCATCCTTTGTCCATCCCTTATTCCCCTTCTTATCTGTCTGATTCATCTTTTGTCCAACCCCTTTTTCCCCTTGTTATCCGTCTGATTCATCCTTTATTCATCCCGTATTCCCCTTCTTACCTGTCTGATTCATCCTTTGTCCATCCCTTATTCCCCTTCGTATCTGTCTGATTCATCCTTTATCCATCCCTTCTTCCCCTTCTTATCTGTCTGATTCATCCTTTGTCCATCCCTTATTCCCCTTCTTATCTGTCTGATTCATCCTTTGTCCATCCATTATTCCCATTCTTATCTGTATGATTCATCCTTTGTCCATCCCTTATTCCCCTTCTTATCTGTCTGATTAATCCTTTGTCCATCCCTTATTCCCCTTCTTATCTGTCTGATTCATCATTTGTCCATCCCTTATTCCCCTTATCTGTCTGATTCATCCTTTGTCCATCCCTTATTCCCCTTATCTCTCTGATTCATCCTTTGTCCATCCCTTATTCCCCTTCTTACCTGTCTGATTCATCCTTTGTCCATCCCTTATTCCCCTTCTTATCTGTCTGATTCATCCTTTGTCCATCCCTTATTCCCCTTCTTATCTGTCTGATTCATCATTTGTCCATCCCTTATCCCCCTTCTTATCTGTCTGATTCATCCTTTGTCCATCCCCTTATTCCCCTTCTTATCTGTCTGATTCATCCTTTGTCCATCCCTTATTCCCCTTCTTATCTGTCTGATTCATCCTTTGTCAATCCCGTATTCCCCTTCTTATCTGTCTGATTCATCCTTTGTTGATCCATTATTCCCCTACTTATCTGTCTGATTCATCCTTTGTCCATCCATTATTCCCCTACTTATCTGTATGATTCATCCTCTGTCCATCCATTATTCCCATTCTTATCTGAATGATTCATCCTCTGTCCATCCCTTATTCCCCTTCTTATCTGTCTGATTCATCATTTGTCCATCCCTTATTCCCCTTATCTGTCTGATTCATCCTTTGTCCATCCCTTATTCCCCTTATCTGTCTGATTCATCCTTTGTCCATCCCTTATTCCCCTTCTTATCTGTCTGATTCATCCTTTGTCCATCCCTTATTCCCCTTCTTATCTGTCTGATTCATCCTTTGTCCATCCCTTATTCCCCTTCTTATCTGTCTGATTCATCATTTGTCCATCCCTTATTCCCCTTCTTATCTGTCTGATTCATCATTTGTCCATCCCTTATTCCCCTTCTTATCTGTCTGATTCATCCTTTGTCCATCCCCTTATTCCCCTTCCTTTCTGTCTGATTCATCCTTTGTCCATCCCTTATTCCCCTTCTTACCTGTCTGATTCATCCTTTGTCAATCCCTTATTCCCCTTCTTATCTGTCTGATTCATCCTTTGTCGATCCATTATTCCCCTACTTATCTGTCTGATTCATCCTTTGTCCATCCATTATTCCCCTTCTAATCTGTCTGATTCATCCTTTGTCCATCCATTATTCCCCTACTTATCTGTGATTCATCCTTTGTCCATCCATTATTCCCCTACTTATCTGTCGGATTCATCCCTTGTCCATCCATTCTACCCCTACTTATCTGTCTGATTCATCCTTTGTCCATCCATTATTCCCCTACTTATCTGTCTGATTCATCCTTTATCCATCCCTTATTCCCCTTCTTACCTGTCTGATTCATCCTTTGTCAATCCCTTATTCCCCTTCTTATCTGTCTGATTCATCCTTTATCCATCCCTTATTCCCCTTCTTATCTGTCTGATTCATCCCTTGTCCATCCCTTATTCGCCTTCTTATCTGTCTGATTCATCCTATGTCCATCCCTTATTCCCCTTCTTACCTGTCTGATTAATCCTTTGTCAATCCCTTATTCCCCTTATCTGTCTGATTCATCCTTTGTCCATCCCTTATTCCCCTTCTTATCTGTCTGATTCATCCTTTGTCCATCCCTTATTCCCCTTATCTGTCTGATTCATCCTTTGTCCATCCCTTATTCCTCTTCTTATCTGTCTGATTCATCCTTTGTCCATCCCTTATTCCCCTTCTTATCTGTCTGATTCATCCTTTATCCATCCCTTATTCCCCTTCTTACCTGTCTGATTCATCCTTTGTCCATCCCTTATTCCCCTTCTTATCTGTCTGATTCATCCTTTATCCATCCCTTATTCCCCTTCTTATCTGTCTGATTCATCCTTTGTCCATCCCTTATTCGCCTTCTTATCTGTCTGATTCATCCTATGTCCATCCCTTATTCCCCTTCTTACCTGTCTGATTAATCCTTTGTCAATCCCTTATTCCCCTTATCTGTCTGATTCATCCATTGTCCATCCCTTATTCCCCTTCTTATCTGTCTGATTCATCCTTTGTCCATCCCTTATTCCCCTTATCTGTCTGATTCATCCTTTGTCCATCCCTTATTCCTCTTCTTATCTGTCTGATTCATCCTTTGTCCATCCCTTATTCCCCTTCTTATCTGTCTGATTCATCCTTTGTCCATCCATTATTCCCCTTCTTATCTGTCTGATTCATCTTTTGTCCATCCATTATTCCCCTTCTTATCTGTCGGATTCATCCTTTGTCCATACATTATTCCCCTCCGTATCTGTCTGATTCATCGTTTGTCAATCCCTTATTCCCCTTCTTACCTGTCTGATTCATCCTTTGTCAATCCCTTATTCCCCTTATCTGTCTGATTCATCCTTTGTCCATCCCTTATTCCCCTTCATATCTGTCTGATTCATCCTTTGTCCATCCCTTATTCCCCTTCTTATCTGTCTGATTCATCCTTTGTCCATCCCTTATTCCCCTTCTTATCTGTCTGATTCATCCTTTGTCCATCCCTTATTCCCCTTCTTATCTGTCTGATTCATCATTTGTCCATCCCTTTTTCCCCTTATCTGTCTGATTCATCCTTTGTCTATCCCTTATTCCCCTTATCTGTCTGATTCATCCTTTTTCCATCCCTTATTCCCCTTATCTGTCTGATTCATCCTTTGTCCATCCCTTATTCCCCTTCTTACCTGTCTGATTCATCCTTTGTCCATCCCTTATTCCCCTTCTTATCTGTCTGATTCATCCTTTGTCCATCCCTTATTCCCCTTCCTATCTGTCTGATTCATCATTTGTCCATCCCTTATTCCCCTTCTTATCTGTCTGATTCATCCTTTGTCCATCCCTTATTCCCCTTCTTATCTGTCTGATTCATCTTTTGTCCAACCCCTTTTTCCCCTTGTTATCCGTCTGATTCATCCTTTATTCATCCCGTATTCCCCTTCTTACCTGTCTGATTCATCCTTTGTCCATCCCTTATTCCCCTTCGTATCTGTCTGATTCATCCTTTATCCATCCCTTCTTCCCCTTCTTATCTGTCTGATTCATCCTTTGTCCATCCCTTATTCCCCTTCTTATCTGTCTGATTCATCCTTTGTCCATCCATTATTCCCATTCTTATCTGTATGATTCATCCTTTGTCCATCCCTTATTCCCCTTCTTATCTGTCTGATTAATCCTTTGTCCATCCCTTATTCCCCTTCTTATCTGTCTGATTCATCATTTGTCCATCCCTTATTCCCCTTATCTGTCTGATTCATCCTTTGTCCATCCCTTATTCCCCTTATCTCTCTGATTCATCCTTTGTCCATCCCTTATTCCCCTTCTTACCTGTCTGATTCATCCTTTGTCCATCCCTTATTCCCCTTCTTATCTGTCTGATTCATCCTTTGTCCATCCCTTATTCCCCTTCTTATCTGTCTGATTCATCATTTGTCCATCCCTTATCCCCCTTCTTATCTGTCTGATTCATCCTTTGTCCATCCCCTTATTCCCCTTCTTATCTGTCTGATTCATCCTTTGTCCATCCCTTATTCCCCTTCTTATCTGTCTGATTCATCCTTTGTCAATCCCGTATTCCCCTTCTTATCTGTCTGATTCATCCTTTGTTGATCCATTATTCCCCTACTTATCTGTCTGATTCATCCTTTGTCCATCCATTATTCCCCTACTTATCTGTATGATTCATCCTCTGTCCATCCATTATTCCCATTCTTATCTGAATGATTCATCCTCTGTCCATCCCTTATTCCCCTTCTTATCTGTCTGATTCATCATTTGTCCATCCCTTATTCCCCTTATCTGTCTGATTCATCCTTTGTCCATCCCTTATTCCCCTTATCTGTCTGATTCATCCTTTGTCCATCCCTTATTCCCCTTCTTATCTGTCTGATTCATCCTTTGTCCATCCCTTATTCCCCTTCTTATCTGTCTGATTCATCCTTTGTCCATCCCTTATTCCCCTTCTTATCTGTCTGATTCATCCTTTGTCCATCCCTTATTCCCCTTCTTATCTGTCTGATTCATCATTTGTCCATCCCTTATTCCCCTTCTTATCTGTCTGATTCATCCTTTGTCCATCCCCTTATTCCCCTTCCTTATCTGTCTGATTCATCCTTTGTCCATCCCTTATTCCCCTTCTTATCTGTCTGATTCATCCTTTGTCCATCCCTTATTCCCCTTCTTATCTGTCTGATTCATCCTTTGTCGATCCATTATTCCCCTACTTATCTGTCTGATTCATCCTTTGTCCATCCATTATTCCCCTTCTAATCTGTCTGATTCATCCTTTGTCCATCCATTATTCCCCTACTTATCTGTGATTCATCCTTTGTCCATCCATTATTCCCCTACTTATCTGTCGGATTCATCCCTTGTCCATCCATTCTACCCCTACTTATCTGTCTGATTCATCCTTTGTCCATCCATTATTCCCCTACTTATCTGTCTGATTCATCCTTTATCCATCCCTTATTCCCCTTCTTACCTGTCTGATTCATCCTTTGTCAATCCCTTATTCCCCTTCTTATCTGTCTGATTCATCCTTTATCCATCCCTTATTCCCCTTCTTATCTGTCTGATTCATCCCTTGTCCATCCCTTATTCGCCTTCTTATCTGTCTGATTCATCCTATGTCCATCCCTTATTCCCCTTCTTACCTGTCTGATTAATCCTTTGTCAATCCCTTATTCCCCTTATCTGTCTGATTCATCCTTTGTCCATCCCTTATTCCCCTTCTTATCTGTCTGATTCATCCTTTGTCCATCCCTTATTCCCCTTATCTGTCTGATTCATCCTTTGTCCATCCCTTATTCCTCTTCTTATCTGTCTGATTCATCCTTTGTCCATCCCTTATTCCCCTTCTTATCTGTCTGATTCATCCTTTATCCATCCCTTATTCCCCTTCTTACCTGTCTGATTCATCCTTTGTCCATCCCTTATTCCCCTTCTTATCTGTCTGATTCATCCTTTATCCATCCCTTATTCCCCTTCTTATCTGTCTGATTCATCCTTTGTCCATCCCTTATTCGCCTTCTTATCTGTCTGATTCATCCTATGTCCATCCCTTATTCCCCTTCTTACCTGTCTGATTAATCCTTTGTCAATCCCTTATTCCCCTTATCTGTCTGATTCATCCATTGTCCATCCCTTATTCCCCTTCTTATCTGTCTGATTCATCCTTTGTCCATCCCTTATTCCCCTTATCTGTCTGATTCATCCTTTGTCCATCCCTTATTCCTCTTCTTATCTGTCTGATTCATCCTTTGTCCATCCCTTATTCCCCTTCTTATCTGTCTGATTCATCCTTTGTCCATCCATTATTCCCCTTCTTATCTGTCTGATTCATCTTTTGTCCATCCATTATTCCCCTTCTTATCTGTCGGATTCATCCTTTGTCCATACATTATTCCCCTCCGTATCTGTCTGATTCATCGTTTGTCAATCCCTTATTCCCCTTCTTACCTGTCTGATTCATCCTTTGTCAATCCCTTATTCCCCTTATCTGTCTGATTCATCCTTTGTCCATCCCTTATTCCCCTTCTTATCTGTCTGATTCATCCTTTGTCCATCCCTTATTCCCCTTCTTATCTGTCTGATTCATCCTTTGTCCATCCCTTATTCCCCTTCTTATCTGTCTGATTCATCCTTTGTCCATCCCTTATTCCCCTTCTTATCTGTCTGATTCATCATTTGTCCATCCCTTTTTCCCCTTATCTGTCTGATTCATCCTTTGTCTATCCCTTATTCCCCTTATCTGTCTGATTCATCCTTTTTCCATCCCTTATTCCCCTTATCTGTCTGATTCATCCTTTTTCCATCCCTTATTCCCCTTCTTACCTGTCTGATTCATCCTTTGTCCATCCCTTATTCCCCTTCTTATCTGTCTGATTCATCCTTTGTCCATCCCTTATTCCCCTTCCTATCTGTCTGATTCATCATTTGTCCATCCCTTATTCCCCTTCTTATCTGTCTGATTCATCCTTTGTCCATCCCTTATTCCCCTTCTTATCTGTCTGATTCATCTTTTGTCCAACCCCTTTTTCCCCTTGTTATCCGTCTGATTCATCCTTTATTCATCCCGTATTCCCCTTCTTACCTGTCTGATTCATCCTTTGTCCATCCCTTATTCCCCTTCGTATCTGTCTGATTCATCCTTTATCCATCCCTTATTCCCCTTCTTATCTGTCTGATTCATCCTTTGTCCATCCCTTATTCCCCTTCTTATCTGTCTGATTCATCCTTTGTCCATCCATTATTCCCATTCTTATCTGTATGATTCATCCTTTGTCCATCCCTTATTCCCCTTCTTATCTGTCTGATTCATCCTTTGTCCATCCCTTATTCCCCTTCTTATCTGTCTGATTCATCCTTTGTCCATCCCTTATTCCCCTTATCTGTCTGATTCATCCTTTGTCCATCCCTTATTCCCCTTATCTGTCTGATTCATCCTTTGTCCATCCCTTATTCCCCTTCTTACCTGTCTGATTCATCCTTTGTCCATCCCTTATTCCCCTTCTTATCTGTCTGATTCATCCTTTGTCCATCCCTTATTCCCCTTCTTATCTGTCTGATTCATCCTTTGTCCATCCCTTATTCCCCTTCTTATCTGTCTGATTCATCCTTTGTCCATCCCCTTATTCCCCTTCTTATCTGTCTGATTCATCCTTTGTCCATCCCTTATTCCCCTTCTTATCTGTCTGATTCATCCTTTGTCAATCCCGTATTCCCCTTCTTATCTGTCTGATTCATCCTTTGTTGATCCATTATTCCCCTACTTATCTGTCTGATTCATCCTTTGTCCATCCATTATTCCCCTACTTATCTGTATGATTCATCCTCTGTCCATCCATTATTCCCATTCTTATCTGAATGATTCATCCTCTGTCCATCCCTTATTCCCCTTCTTATCTGTCTGATTCATCATTTGTCCATCCCTTATTCCCCTTATCTGTCTGATTCATCCTTTGTCCATCCCTTATTCCCCTTATCTGTCTGATTCATCCTTTGTCCATCCCTTATTCCCCTTCTTATCTGTCTGATTCATCCTTTGTCCATCCCTTATTCCCCTTCTTATCTGTCTGATTCATCCTTTGTCCATCCCTTATTCCCCTTCTTATCTGTCTGATTCATCCTTTGTCCATCCCTTATTCCCCTTCTTATCTGTCTGATTCATCATTTGTCCATCCCTTATTCCCCTTCTTATCTGTCTGATTCATCATTTGTCCATCCCCTTATTCCCCTTCTTATCTGTCTGATTCATCCTTTGTCCATCCCCTTATTCCCCTTCCTTTCTGTCTGATTCATCCTTTGTCCATCCCTTATTCCCCTTCTTATCTGTCTGATTCATCCTTTGTCGATCCATTATTCCCCTACTTATCTGTCTGATTCATCCTTTGTCCATCCATTATTCCCCTTCTAATCTGTCTGATTCATCCTTTGTCCATCCATTATTCCCCTACTTATCTGTGATTCATCCTTTGTCCATCCATTATTCCCCTACTTATCTGTCGGATTCATCCCTTGTCCATCCATTCTACCCCTACTTATCTGTCTGATTCATCCTTTGTCCATCCATTATTCCCCTACTTATCTGTCTGATTCATCCTTTATCCATCCCTTATTCCCCTTCTTACCTGTCTGATTCATCCTTTGTCAATCCCTTATTCCCCTTCTTATCTGTCTGATTCATCCTTTATCCATCCCTTATTCCCCTTCTTATCTGTCTGATTCATCCCTTGTCCATCCCTTATTCGCCTTCTTATCTGTCTGATTCATCCTATGTCCATCCCTTATTCCCCTTCTTACCTGTCTGATTAATCCTTTGTCAATCCCTTATTCCCCTTATCTGTCTGATTCATCCTTTGTCCATCCCTTATTCCCCTTCTTATCTGTCTGATTCATCCTTTGTCCATCCCTTATTCCCCTTATCTGTCTGATTCATCCATTGTCCATCCCTTATTCCTCTTCTTATCTGTCTGATTCATCCTTTGTCCATCCCTTATTCCCCTTCTTATCTGTCTGATTCATCCTTTGTCCATCCCTTATTCCCCTTCTTATCTGTCTGATTCATCCTTTATCCATCCCTTATTCCCCTTCTTATCTGTCTGATTCATCCTTTGTCCATCCCTTATTCGCCTTCTTATCTGTCTGATTCATCCTATGTCCATCCCTTATTCCCCTTCTTACCTGTCTGATTAATCCTTTGTCAATCCCTTATTCCCCTTATCTGTCTGATTCATCCTTTGTCCATCCCTTATTCCCCTTCTTATCTGTCTGATTCATCCTTTGTCCATCCCTTATTCCCCTTATCTGTCTGATTCATCCTTTGTCCATCCCTTATTCCTCTTCTTATCTGTCTGATTCATCCTTTGTCCATCCCTTATTCCCCTTCTTATCTGTCTGATTCATCCTTTGTCCATCCCTTATTCCCCTTCTTACCTGTCTGATTCATCCTTTGTCCATCCATTATTCCCCTTCTTATCTGTCTGATTCATCCTTTGTCCATCCCTTATTCCCCTTCCTATCTGTCTGATTCATCATTTGTCCATCCCTTATTCCCCTTCTTATCTGTCTGATTCATCCTTTGTCCATCCCTTATTCCCCTTCTTATCTGTCTGATTCATCTTTTGTCCATCCCCTTTTTCCCCTTCTTATCCGTCTGATTCATCCTTTATTCATCCCTTATTCCCCTTCTTACCTGTCTGATTCATCCTTTGTCCATCCCTTATTCCCCTTCGTATCTGTCTGATTCATCCTTTATCCATCCCTTATTCCCCTTCTTATCTGTCTGATTCATCCTTTGTCCATCCCTTATTCCCCTTCTTATCTGTCTGATTCATCCTTTGTCCATCCATTATTCCCCTTCTTATCTGTCTGATTCATCCTTTGTCCATCCCTTATTCCCCTTCTTATCTGTCTGATTCATCCTTTGTCCATCCCTTATTCCCCTTCTTATCTGTCTGATTCATCCTTTGTCCATCCCTTATTCCCCTCTTATCTGTCTGATTCATCCTTTGTCCATCCCTTATTCCCCTTATCTGTCTGATTCATCCTTTGTCCATCCCTTATTCCCCTTCTTACCTGTCTGATTCATCCTTTGTCCATCCCTTATTCCCCTTCTTATCTGTCTGATTCATCCTTTGTCCATCCCTTATTCCCCTTCTTATCTGTCTGATTCATCCTTTGTCCATCCCTTATTCCCCTTCTTATCTGTCTGATTCATCCTTTGTCCATCCCTTATTCCCCTTCTTATCTGTCTGATTCATCCTTTGTCCATCCCTTATTCCCCTTCTTATCTGTCTGATTCATCCTTTGTCCATCCCTTATTCCCCTTCTTATCTGTCTGATTCATCCTTTGTCCATCCCTTATTCCCCTTCTTATCTGTCTGATTCATCCTTTGTCCATCCATTATTCCCCTTCTTATCTGTCTGATTCATCCTTTGTCCATCCATTATTCCCCTTCTTATCTGTCTGATTCATCCTTTGTCCATCCATTATTCCCATTCTTATCTGTATGATTCATCCTTTGTCCATCCCTTATTCCCCTTCTTATCTGTCTGATTCATCCTTTGTCCATCCCTTATTCCCCTTCTTATCTGTCTGATTCATCCTTTGTCCATCCCTTATTCCCCTTCTTATCTGTCTGATTCATCCTTTGTCCATCCCTTATTCCCCTTCTTATCTGTCTGATTCATCCTTTGTCCATCCATTATTCCCCTACTTATCTGTCTGATTCATCCTTTGTCCATCCATTATTCCCCTACTTATCTGTCTGATTCATCCTTTGTCCATCCATTATTCCCATTCTTATCTGTCTGATTCATCCTTTGTCCATCCCTTATTCCCCTTCTTATCTGTCTGATTCATCCTTTGTCCATCCCTTATTCCCCTTATCTGTCTGATTCATCCTTTGTCCATCCCTTATTCCCCTTATCTGTCTGATTCATCCTTTGTCCATCCCTTATTCCCCTTCTTATCTGTCTGATTCATCCTTTGTCCATCCCTTATTCCCCTTCTTATCTGTCTGATTCATCCTTTGTCCATCCCTTATTCCCCTTCTTATCTGTCTGATTCATCCTTTGTCCATCCCTTATTCCCCTTCTTATCTGTCTGATTCATCCTTTGTCCATCCCTTATTCCCCTTCTTATCTGTCTGATTCATCCTTTGTCCATCCCTTATTCCCCTTCTTATCTGTCTGATTCATCCTTTGTCCATCCCTTATTCCCCTTCTTATCTGTCTGATTCATCCTTTGTCCATCCCTTATTCCCCTTCTTATCTGTCTGATTCATCCTTTGTCCATCCATTATTCCCCTTCTTATCTGTCTGATTCATCCTTTGTCCATCCATTATTCCCCTTCTATCTGTCTGATTCATCCTTTGTCCATCCATTATTCCCCTACTTATCTGCTGATTCATCCTTTGTCCATCCATTATTCCCCTACTTATCTGTCTGATTCATCCTTTGTCCATCCATTATTCCCCTACTTATCTGTCTGATTCATCCTTTGTCCATCCATTATTCCCCTACTTATCTGTCTGATTCATCCTTTGTCCATCCCTTATTCCCCTTCTTACCTGTCTGATTCATCCTTTGTCCATCCCTTATTCCCCTTCTTATCTGTCTGATTCATCCTTTGTCCATCCCTTATTCCCCTTCTTATCTGTCTGATTCATCCTTTGTCCATCCCTTATTCCCCTTCTTATCTGTCTGATTCATCCTTTGTCCATCCCTTATTCCCCTTCTTACCTGTCTGATTCATCCTTTGTCCATCCCTTATTCCCCTCTTATCTGTCTGATTCATCCTTTGTCCATCCCTTATTCCCCTTCTTATCTGTCTGATTCATCCTTTGTCCATCCCTTATTCCCCTCTTATCTGTCTGATTCATCCTTTGTCCATCCCTTATTCCCCTTCTTATCTGTCTGATTCATCCTTTGTCCATCCCTTATTCCCCTTCTTATCTGTCTGATTCATCCTTTATCCATCCCTTATTCCCCTTCTTACCTGTCTGATTCATCCTTTGTCCATCCCTTATTCCCCTTCTTATCTGTCTGATTCATCCTTTATCCATCCCTTATTCCCCTTCTTATCTGTCTGATTCATCCTTTGTCCATCCCTTATTCCCCTTCTTATCTGTCTGATTCATCCTTTGTCCATCCCTTATTCCCCTTCTTATCTGTCTGATTCATCCTTTGTCCATCCCTTATTCCCCTTATCTGTCTGATTCATCCATTGTCCATCCCTTATTCCCCTTCTTATCTGTCTGATTCATCCTTTGTCCATCCCTTATTCCCCTTCTTATCTGTCTGATTCATCCTTTGTCCATCCCTTATTCCTCTTCTTATCTGTCTGATTCATCCTTTGTCCATCCCTTATTCCCCTTCTTATCTGTCTGATTCATCCTTTGTCCATCCCTTATTCCCCTTCTTATCTGTCTGATTCATCCTTTGTCCATCCATTATTCCCCTTCTTATCTGTCGGATTCATCCTTTGTCCATACATTATTCCCCTCCGTATCTGTCTGATTCATCCTTTGTCAATCCCTTATTCCCCTTCTTACCTGTCTGATTCATCCTTTGTCCATCCCTTATTCCCCTTCTTATCTGTCTGATTCATCCATTTGTCCATCCCTTATTCCCCTTCTTATCTGTCTGATTCATCCTTTGTCCATCCCTTATTCCCCTTTTATCTGTCTGATTCATCCTTTGTCCATCCCTTATTCCCCTTCTTATCTGTCTGATTCATCCTTTGTCCATCCCTTATTCCCCTTCTTATCTGTCTGATTCATCCTTTGTCCATCCATTATTCCCCTTCTTATCTGTCTGATTCATCCTTTGTCCATCCATTATTCCCCTACTTATCTGTCTGATTCATCCTTTGTCCATCCATTATTCCCCTACTTATCTGTCTGATTCATCCTTTGTCCATCCATTATTCCCCTACTTATCTGTCTGATTCATCCTTTGTCCATCCATTATGCCCCTACTTATCTCTCTGATTCATCCTTTGTCCATCCATTATTCCCCTACTTATCTGTCTGATTCATCCTTTATTCATCCCTTATTCCCCTTCTTACCTGTCTGATTCATCCTTTGTCCATCCCTTATTCCTCTTCGTATCTGTCTGATTCATCCTTTATCCATCCCTGATTCCCCTTCTTTTCTGTCTGATTCATCCTTTGTCCGTCCCTTATTCCCCTTCTTATCTGTCTGATTCATCCTTTGTCCATCCCTTATTCCCCTTATCTTTCTGATTCATCCTTTGTCCATGCATTATTCCCCTTATCTGCCTGAATCATCCTTTGTCCATCCATTATTCCCATTCTTATCTGTATGATTCATCTTTTGTCCATCCCTTATTCCCCTTCTTATCTGTCTGATTCATCCTTTGTCCATCCCTTATTCCCCTTCCTATCTGTCTGATTCATCATTTGTCCATCCCTTATTCCCCTTCTTATCTGTCTGATTCATCCTTTGTCCATCCCGTATTCCCCTTCTTATCTGTCTGATTCATCCTTTGTCCAACCCCTTTTTCCCCTTGTTATCTGTCTGATTCATCCTTTGTCCATCCCTTATTCCCCTTCTTACCTGTCTGATTCATCCTTTGTCGATCCATTATTCCCCTACTTATCTGTCTGATTCATCCTTCGTCCATCCATTATTCACCTTCTTATCTGTCTGATTCATCCTTTGTCCATCCATTATTCCCCTACTTATCTGTGATTCATCCTTTGTCCATCCCTTATTCCCCTTATCTGTCTGATTCATCCTTTGTCAATCTCTTATTCCCCTTCTTATCTGTCTGATTCATCCTTTGTCCATCCCTTATTCCCCTTCATATCTGTCTGATTCATTCTTTGTCCATCCCTTATTCCCCTTTTTATCTGTATGATTCATCCTTTATCCATCCCTTATTCCCATTCTTACCTGTCTGATTCATCCTTTGTCCATCCCTTATTCCTCTTCTTATCTGTCTGATTCATCCTTTATCAATCTCTTATTCCCCTTCTTATCTGTCTGATTCATCCTTTGTCCATCCCTTATTCCCCTTCATATCTGTCTGATTCATTCTTTGTCCATCCCTTATTCCCCTTTTTATCTGTCTGATTCATCCTTTGTCCATCCATTATTCCCCTTATCTGCCTGATTCATCCTTTGTCCATCCATTATTCCCATTCTTATCTGTATGATTCATCCTTTGTCCATCCCTTATTCCCCTTCTTATCTGTCTGATTCATCCTTTGTCCATCCCTTATTCCCCTTCTTATCTGTCTGATTCATCCTTTATCAATCTCTTATTCCCCTTCTTATCTGTCTGATTCATCCTTTGTCCATCCCTTATTCCCCTTCATATCTGTCTGATTCATCCTTTGTCCATCCCTTATTCCCCTTTTTATCTGTCTGATTCATCCTTTGTCCATCCATTATTCCCCTTATCTGCCTGATTCATCCTTTGTCCATCCATTATTCCCATTCTTATCTGTATGATTCATCCTTTGTCCATCCATTATTCCCCTACTTATCTGTGATTCATCCTTTGTCCATCCCTTATTCCCCTTATCTGTCTGATTCATCCTTTGTCCATCCCTCATTCCCCTTCTTATCTGTCTGATTCATCCTTTGTCCATCCCTTATTCCCTTTCTTATCTGTCTGATTCATCCTTTGTCCATCCCTTATTCCCCTTCTTATCTGTCTGATTCATCCTTTGTCCATCCATTATTCCCCTTCTTATCTGTCTGATTCATCCTTTGTCCATCCATTATTCCCCTACTTATCTGTCTGATTCATCTTTTGTCCATCCATTATTCCCCTTCTTATCTGTCTGATTCATCCTTTGTCCATCCTTTATTCCCCTACTTATCTGTCTGATTCATCCTTTGCCCATCCATTATTCCCCTACTTATCTGTCTGATTCATCCTTTGTCCATCCATTATTCCCCTACTTATCTGTCTGATTCATCCTTTATCCATCCCTTATTCCCATTCTTACCTGTCTGATTCATCCTTTGTCCATCCCTTATTCCCCTTCTTATCTGTCTGATTCATCCTTTATCAATCTCTTATTCCCCTTCTTATCTGTCTGATTCATCCTTTGTCCATCCCTTATTCCCCTTCATATCTGTCTGATTCATCCTTTGTCCATCCCTTATTCCCCTTTTTATCTGTCTGATTCATCCTTTGTCCATCCATTATTCCCCTTATCTGCCTGATTCATCCTTTGTCCATCCATTATTCCCATTCTTATCTGTTTGATTCATCCTTTGTCCATCCCTTATTCCCCTTCTTATCTGTCTGATTCATCATTTGTCCATCCCTTATTACCCTTCTTATCTGTCTGATTCATCCTTTGTCCATCCCTTATTCCCCTTATCTGTCTGATTAATCCTTTGTCCAGCCCTTATTCCCCTTATCTGTCTGATTCATCCTTTGTCCATCCATTATTCCCCTTATCTGTCTGATTCATCCTTTGTCCATCCCTTATTCCCCTTCTTACTTGTCTGATTCATCCTTTGTCCATCCCTTATTCCCCTTCTTATCTGTCTGATTCATCCTTTGTCCATCCCTTATTCCCCTTCTTATCTGTCTGATTCATCATTTGTCCATCCCTTATTCCCCTTCTTAGCTGTCTGATTCATCCTTTGTCCATCCCCTTTTCCCCCTTGTTATCTGTCTGATTCATCCTTTGTCCATCCCTTATTCCCCTTCTTACCTGTCTGATTCATCCTTTGTCGATCCATTATTCCCCTACTTATCTGTCTGATTCATCCTTTGTCCATCCATTATTCCCCTTCTTATCTGTCTGATTCATCCTTTGTCCATCCATTATTCCCCTACTTATCTGTCTGATTCATCCTTTGTCCATCCATTATTCCCCTACTTATCTGTCTGATTCATCCTTTGTCCATCCATTATTCCCCTACTTATCTGTCTGATTCATCCTTTGTCCATCCATTATTCCCCTACTTATCTGTCTGATTCATCCTTTGTCCATCCATTATTCCCCTACTTATCTGTCTGATTCATCCTTTATTCATCCCTTATTCCCCTTCTTACCTGTCTGATTCATCCTTTGTCCATCCCTTATTCCCCTTCGTATCTGTCTGATTCATCCTTTGTCCATCCCTTATTCCCCTTCTTATCTGTCTGATTCATCCTTTGTCCATCCCTTATTCCCCTTCTTATCTGTCTGATTCATCCTTTGTCCATCCCTTATTCCCCTTATCTTTCTGATTCATCCTTTGTCCATGCATTATTCCCCTTATCTGCCTGAATCATCCTTTGTCCATCCCTTATTCCCCTTCTTATCTGTCTGATTCATCCTTTGTCCATCCCTTATTCCCCTTCTTATCTGTCTGATTCATCCTTTGTCCATCCCTTATTCCCCTTCTTATCTGTCTGATTCATCCTTTGTCCATCCCTTATTCCCCTTCTTATCTGTCTGATTCATCCTTTGTCCATCCCTTATTCCCCTTCTTATCTGTCTGATTCATCCTTTGTCCAATCCCTTATTCCCCTTCTTATCTGTCTGATTCATCCTTTGTCCATCCCTTATTCCCCTTCTTATCTGTCTGATTCATCCTTTGTCCATCCATTATTCCCCTACTTATCTGTCTGATTCATCCTTTGTCCATCCATTATTCCCCTTCTTATCTGTCTGATTCATCCTTTGTCCATCCATTATTCCCCTACTTATCTGTGATTCATCCTTTGTCCATCCCTTATTCCCCTTATCTGTCTGATTCATCCTTTGTCAATCTCTTATTCCCCTTCTTATCTGTCTGATTCATCCTTTGTCCATCCCTTATTCCCCTTCTTATCTGTCTGATTCATCCTTTGTCCATCCCTTATTCCCCTTCTTATCTGTCTGATTCATCCTTTATCCATCCCTTATTCCCCTTCTTACCTGTCTGATTCATCCTTTGTCCATCCCTTATTCCCCTTCTTATCTGTCTGATTCATCCTTTATCCATCCCTTATTCCCCTTCTTATCTGTCTGATTCATCCTTTGTCCATCCCTTATTCCCCTTCTTATCTGTCTGATTCATCCTTTGTCCATCCCTTATTCCCCTTCTTATCTGTCTGATTCATCCTTTGTCCATCCATTATTCCCCCTTATCTGCCTGATTCATCCTTTGTCCATCCATTATTCCCATTCTTATCTGTCTGATTCATCCTTTGTCCATCCCTTATTCCCCTTCTTATCTGTCTGATTCATCCTTTGTCCATCCCTTATTCCCCTTCTTATCTGTCTGATTCATCCTTTGTCCATCCCTTATTCCCCTTCTTATCTGTCTGATTCATCCTTTGTCCATCCCTTATTCCCCTTCTTATCTGTCTGATTCATCCTTTGTCCATCCCTTATTCCCCTTCTTATCTGTCTGATTCATCCTTTGTCCATCCATTATTCCCCTTATCTGCCTGATTCATCCTTTGTCCATCCATTATTCCCATTCTTATCTGTCTGATTCATCCTTTGTCCATCCCTTATTCCCCTTCTTATCTGTCTGATTCATCCTTTGTCCATCCCTTATTCCCCTTCTTATCTGTCTGATTCATCCTTTGTCCATCCCTTATTCCCCTTCTTATCTGTCTGATTCATCCTTTGTCCATCCCTTATTCCCTTTCTTATCTGTCTGATTCATCCTTTGTCCATCCCTTATTCCCCTTCTTATCTGTCTGATTCATCCTTTGTCCATCCATTATTCCCCTTCTTATCTGTCTGATTCATCCTTTGTCCATCCATTATTCCCCTACTTATCTGTCTGATTCATCCTTTGTCCATCCCTTATTCCCCTTCTTATCTGTCTGATTCATCCTTTGTCCATCCCTTATTCCCCTTCTTATCTGTCTGATTCATCCTTTGTCCATCCATTATTCCCCTTCTTATCTGTCTGATTCATCCTTTGTCCATCCATTATTCCCCTACTTATCTGTCTGATTCATCCTTTGTCCATCCCTTATTCCCCTTCTTATCTGTCTGATTCATCCTTTGTCCATCCCTTATTCCCCTTCTTATCTGTCTGATTCATCCTTTGTCCATCCCTTATTCCCCTTCTTATCTGTCTGATTCATCCTTTGTCCATCCCTTATTCCCCTTCTTATCTGTCTGATTCATCCTTTGTCCATCCCTTATTCCCCTTCTTATCTGTCTGATTCATCCTTTGTCCATCCATTATTCCCCTCTATCTGTCTGATTCATCCTTTGTCCATCCATTATTCCCCTTCTTATCTGTCTGATTCATCCTTTGTCCATCCCTTATTCCCCTTCTTATCTGTCTGATTCATCCTTTGTCCATCCCTTATTCCCCTTCTTATCTGTCTGATTCATCCTTTGTCCATCCCTTATTCCCCTTATCTGTCTGATTAATCCTTTGTCCAGCCCTTATTCCCCTTATCTGTCTGATTCATCCTTTGTCCATCCATTATTCCCCTCTTATCTGTCTGATTCATCCTTTGTCCATCCCTTATTCCCCTTCTTATCTGTCTGATTCATCCTTTGTCCATCCCTTATTCCCCTTCTTATCTGTCTGATTCATCCTTTGTCCATCCCTTATTCCCCTACTTATCTGTCTGATTCATCCTTTGTCCATCCATTATTCCCCTACTTAGCTGTCTGATTCATCCTTTGTCCATCCCCTTCTCCCCCTTGTTATCTGTCTGATTCATCCTTTGTCCATCCCTTATTCCCCTTCTTACCTGTCTGATTCATCCTTTGTCGATCCATTATTCCCCTACTTATCTGTCTGATTCATCCTTTGTCCATCCATTATTCCCCTTCTTATCTGTCTGATTCATCCTTTGTCCATCCATTATTCCCCTACTTATCTGTGATTCATCCTTTGTCCATCCCTTATTCCCCTTCTTATCTGTCTGATTCATCCTTTGTCCATCCCTTATTCCCCTTATCTGTCTGATTCATCCTTTGTCCATCCCTCATTCCCCTTCTTATCTGTCTGATTCATCCTTTGTCCATCCCTTATTCCCTTTCTTATCTGTCTGATTCATCCTTTATCCATCCCTTATTCCCCTTCTTATCTGTCTGATTCATCCTTTGTCCATCCCTTATTCCCCTTCATATCTGTCTGATTCATCCTTTGTCCATCCCTTATTCCCCTTATCTGTCTGATTCATCCTTTGTCCATCCATTATTCCCCTTATCTGTCTGATTCATCCTTTGTCCATCCCTTATTCCCCTTCTTACCTGTCTGATTCATCCTTTGTCCATCCCTTATTCCCCTTCTTATCTGTCTGATTCATCCTTTGTCCATCCCTTATTCCCCTTCTTATCTGTCTGATTCATCATTTGTCCATCCCTTATTCCCCTTCTTATCTGTCTGATTCATCCTTTGTCCATCCCCTTATTCCCTTCTTATCTGTCTGATTCATCCTTTGTCCTTCCCTTATTCCCCTTCTTACCTGTCTGATTCATCCTTTGTCAATCCCTTATTCCCCTTCTTATCTGTCTGATTCATCCTTTGTCCATCCCTTATTCCCCTTCTTATCTGTCTGATTCATCCTTTGTCCATCCATTATTCCCCTACTTATCTGTCTGATTCATCCTTTGTCCATCCATTATTCCCCTTCTTATCTGTCTGATTCATCCTTTGTCAATCCATTATTCCCCTACTTATCTGTGATTCATCCATTGTCCATCAATTATTCCCCTACTTATCTGTCTGATTCATCCTTTGTCCATCCATCATTCCACTAATTATCTGTCTGATTCATCCTTTGTCCATCCATTATTCCCCTACTTATCTGTCTGATTCATCCTTTATCCATCCCTTATTCCCCTTCTTACCTGTCTAATTCATCCTTTGTCCATCCCTTATTCCCCTTCTTATAAGTCTGATTCATCCTTTATCCATCCCTTATTCCCCTTCTTATCTGTCTGATTCATCCTTTGTCCATCCCTTATTCCCCTTCTTATCAGTCTGATTCATCCTTTGTCCATCCCTTATTCCCCTTCTTATAAGTCTGATTCATCCTTTATCCATCCCTTATTCCCCTTCTTATCTGTCTGATTCATCCTTTGTCCATCCCTTATTCCCCTTCTTATCAGTCTGATTCATCCTTTGTCCATCCCTTATTCCCCTTCTTATATGTCTGATTCATCCTTTGTCCATCCCTTATTCCCCTTCTTATCTGTCTGATTCATCCTTTGTCCATCCCTTATTCCCCTTCTTATCTGTCTGATTCATCCTTTGTCCATCCCTTATTCCCCTTCTTATCTGTCTGATTCATCCTTTGTCCATCCCTTATTCCCCTTCTTATCTGTCTGATTCATCCTTTGTCCATCCCTTATTCCCCTTCTTATCTGTCTGATTCATCCTTTGTCCATCCCTTATTCCCCTTCTTATCTGTCTGATTCATCCTTTGTCCATCCCTTATTCCCCTTCTTATCTGTCTGATTCATCCTTTGTCCATCCCTTATTCCCCTTCTTATCTGTCTGATTCATCCTTTGTCCATCCCTTATTCCCCTTCTTATCTGTCTGATTCATCCTTTGTCCATCCCTTATTCCCCTTCTTATCTGTCTGATTCATCCTTTGTCCATCCCTTATTCCCCTTCTTATCTGTCTGATTCATCCTTTGTCCATCCATTATTCCCCTACTTATCTGTCTGATTCATCCTTTGTCCATCCATTATTCCCCTACTTATCTGTCTGATTCATCCTTTGTCCATCCCTTATTCCCCTTATTATCTGTCTGATTCATCCTTTGTCCATCCCTTATTCCCCTTCTTATCTGTCTGATTCATCCTTTGTCCATCCCTTATTCCCCTTCTTATCTGTCTGATTCATCCTTTGTCCATCCCTTATTCCCCTTCTTATCTGTCTGATTCATCCTTTGTCCATCCCTTATTCCCCTTCTTATCTGTCTGATTCATCCTTTGTCCATCCCTTATTCCCCTTCTTATCTGTCTGATTCATCCTTTGTCCATCCCTTATTCCCCTTCTTATCTGTCTGATTCATCCTTTGTCCATCCCTTATTCCCCTTCGTATCTGTCTGATTCATCCTTTGTCCATCCCTTATTCCCCTTCTTATCTGTCTGATTCATCCTTTGTCCATCCCCTTATTCCCCTTCTTATCTGTCTGATTCATCCTTTGTCCATCCCTTATTCCCCTTCTTATCTGTCTGATTCATCCTTTGTCCATCCCTTATTCCCCTTCTTATCTGTCTGATTCATCCTTTGTCCATCCCTTATTCCCCTTCTTATCTGTCTGATTCATCCTTTGACCATCCCTTATTCCCCTTATCTGTCTGATTCATCCTTTGTCCATCCCTTACTCCCTTCTTATCTGTCTGATTCATCCTTTGTCCATCCATTATTCCCCTTCTTATCTGTCTGATTCATCCTTTGTCCATCCATTATTCCCCTACTTATCTGTCTGATTCATCCTTTGTCCATCCATTATTCCCCTTCTTATCTGTCTGATTCATCCTTTGTCCATCCATTATTCCCCTACTTATCTGTCTGATTCATCCTTTGTCCATCCATTATTCCCCTTCTTATCTGTCTGATTCATCCTTTGTCCATCCCTTATTCCCCTTCTTATCTGTCTGATTCATCCTTTGTCCATCCCTTATTCCCCTTCTTACCTGTCTGATTCATCCTTTGTCCATCCATTATTCCCCTTCTTATCTGTCTGATTCATCCTTTGTCCATCCCTTATTCCCCTTCTTATCTGTCTGATTCATCCTTTGTCCATCCCTTATTCCCCTTCTTATCTGTCTGATTCATCCTTTGTCCATCCCTTATTCCCCTTCTTATCAGTCTGATTCATCCTTTGTCCATCCCTTATTCCCCTCTTATCTGTCTGATTCATCCTTTGTCCATCCCTTATTCCCCTTCTTATCTGTCTGATTCATCCTTTGTCCATCCCTTATTCCCCTTCTTATCTGTCTGATTCATCCTTTGTCCATCCCTTATTCCCCTTCATATCTGTCTGATTCATCCTTTGTCCATCCCTTATTCCCTTTATCTGTCTGATTCATCCTTTGTCCATCCATTATTCCCCTTATCTCTCTGATTCATCCTTTGTCCATCCCTTATTCCCCTTCTTACCTGTCTGATTCATCCTTTGTCCATCCCTTATTCCCCTTCTTATCTGTCTGATTCATCATTTGTCCATCCCTTATTCCCCTTCTTATCTGTCTGATTCATCCTTTGTCCATCCCCTTATTTCCCTTCTTATCTGTCTGATTCATCCTTTGTCCTTCCCTTATTCCCCTTCTTACCTGTCTGAATCATCCTTTGTCAATCCCTTATTCCCCTTCTTATCTGTCTGATTCATCCTTTGTCCATCCCTTATTCCCCTTCTTATCTGTCTGATTCATCCTTTGTCCATCCATTATTCCCCTACTTATCTGTCTGATTCATCCTTTGTCCATCCATTATTCCCCTTCTTATCTGTCTGATTCATCCTTTGTCAATCCATTATTCCCCTACTTATCTGTGATTCATCCATTGTCCATCAATTATTCCCCTACTTATCTGTCTGATTCATCCTTTGTCCATCCATCATTCCACTAATTATCTGTCTGATTCATCCTTTGTCCATCCATTATTCCCCTACTTATCTGTCTGATTCATCCTTTATCCATCCCTTATTCCCCTTCTTACCTGTCTAATTCATCCTTTGTCCATCCCTTATTCCCCTTCTTATAAGTCTGATTCATCCTTTATCCATCCCTTATTCCCCTTCTTATCTGTCTGATTCATCCTTTGTCCAATCCCTTATTCCCCTTCTTATCAGTCTGATTCATCCTTTGTCCATCCCTTATTCCCCTTCTTATAAGTCTGATTCATCCTTTATCCATCCCTTATTCCCCTTCTTATCTGTCTGATTCATCATTGGTCCATCCCTTATTCCCCTTCTTATCAGTCTGATTCATCCTTTGTCCATCCCTTATTCCCCTTCTTATATGTCTGACTCATCCTTTGTCCATCCCTTATTCCCCTTCTTATCTGTCTGATTCATCCTTTGTCCATCCCTTATTCCCCTTCTTATCTGTCTGATTCATCCTTTGTCCATCCCTTATTCCCCTTCTTATCTGTCTGATTCATCCTTTGTCCATCCCCTTATTCCCCTTCTTATCTGTCTGATTCATCCTTTGTCCATCCCTTATTCCCCTTCTTATCTGTCTGATTCATCCTTTGTCCATCCCTTATTCCCCTTCTTATCTGTCTGATTCATCCTTTGTCCATCCCTTATTCCCCTTCTTATCTGTCTGATTCATCCTTTGTCCATCCCTTATTCCCCTTCTTATCTGTCTGATTCATCCTTTGTCCATCCCTTATTCCCCTTTTCTGTCTGATTCATCCTTTGTCCATCCCTTATTCCCCTTCTTATCTGTCTGATTCATCCTTTGTCCATCCATTATTCCCCTTCTTATCTGTCTGATTCATCCTTTGTCCATCCATTATTCCCCTACTTATCTGTCTGATTCATCCTTTGTCCATCCATTATTCCCCTACTTATCTGTCTGATTCATCCTTTGTCCATCCATTATTCCCCTACTTATCTGTCTGATTCATCCTTTGTCCATCCATTATTCCCCTACTTATCTGTCTGATTCATCCTTTATCCATCCCTTATTTCGCTTCTTACCTGTCTGATTCATCCTTTGTCCATCCATTATTCCCCTTATCTGCCTGATTCATCCTTTGTCCATCCATTATTCCCATTCTTATCTGTATGATTCATCCTTTGTCCTTCCCTTATTCCCCTTCTTATCTGTCTGATTCATCCTTTGTCCATCCCTTATTCCCCTTCTTATCTGTCTGATTCATCCTTTGTCCATCCCTTATTCCCCTTCTTATCTGTCTGATTCATCCTTTGTCCATCTCTTATTCCCCTTATCTGTCTGATTCATCCTTTGTCCATCCCTTATTCCCCTTCTTATCTGTCTGATTCATCCTTTGTCCATCCATTATTCCCCTACTTATCTGTCTGATTCATCCTTTGTCCATCCATTATTCCCCTACTTATCTGTCTGATTCATCCTTTGTCCATCCATTATTCCCCTACTTATCTGTCTGATTCATCCTTTATCCATCCCTTATTTCGCTTCTTACCTGTCTGATTCATCCTTTGTCCATCCATTATTCCCCTTATCTGCCTGATTCATCCTTTGTCCATCCATTATTCCCATTCTTATCTGTATGATTCATCCTTTGTCCTTCCCTTATTCCCCTTCTTATCTGTCTGATTCATCCTTTGTCCATCCCTTATTCCCCTTCTTATCTGTCTGATTCATCCTTTGTCCATCCCTTATTCCCCTTCTTATCTGTCTGATTCATCCTTTGTCCATCTCTTATTCCCCTTATCTGTCTGATTCATCCTTTGTCCATCCCTTATTCCCCTTCTTATCTGTCTGATTCATCCTTTGTCCATCCATTATTCCCCTACTTATCTGTCTGATTCATCCTTTATCCATCCCTTATTCCCCTTCTTACCTGTCTAATTCATCCTTTGTCCATCCCTTATTCCCCTTCTTATAAGTCTGATTCATCCTTTATCCATCCCTTATTCCCCTTCTTATCTGTCTGATTCATCCTTTGTCCATCCCTTATTCCCCTTCTTATCTGTCTGATTCATCCTTTGTCCATCCCTTATTCCCCTTCTTATCAGTCTGATTCATCCTTTGTCCATCCCTTATTCCCCTTCTTATATGTCTGACTCATCCTTTGTCCATCCCTTATTCCCCTTCTTATCTGTCTGATTCATCCTTTGTCCATCCCTTATTCCCCTTCTTATCTGTCTGATTCATCCTTTGTCCATCCCTTATTCCCCTTCTTATCTGTCTGATTCATCCTTTGTCCATCCCTTATTCCCTTTATCTGTCTGATTCATCCTTTGTCCATCCATTATTCCCCTTATCTGTCTGATTCATCCTTTGTCCATCCCTTATTCCCCTTCTTACCTGTCTGATTCATCCTTTGTCCATCCCTTATTCCCCTTCTTATCTGTCTGATTCATCCTTTGTCCATCCCTTATTCCCCTTCTTATCTGTCTGATTCATCCTTTGTCCATCCCTTATTCCCCTTCTTATCTGTCTGATTCATCCTTTGTCCATCCCTTATTCCCCTTCTTATCTGTCTGATTCATCCTTTGTCCATCCCTTATTCCCCTTCTTATCTGTCTGATTCATCCTTTGTCCATCCCTTATTCCCCTTCTTATCTGTCTGATTCATCCTTTGTCCATCCATTATTCCCCTACTTATCTGTCTGATTCATCCTTTGTCCATCCATTATTCCCCTTCTTATCTGTCTGATTCATCCTTTGTCAATCCATTATTCCCCTACTTATCTGTGATTCATCCATTGTCCATCAATTATTCCCCTACTTATCTGTCTGATTCATCCTTTGTCCATCCATCATTCCACTAATTATCTGTCTGATTCATCCTTTGTCCATCCATTATTCCCCTACTTATCTGTCTGATTCATCCTTTATCCATCCCTTATTCCCCTTCTTACCTGTCTAATTCATCCTTTGTCCATCCCTTATTCCCCTTCTTATAAGTCTGATTCATCCTTTATCCATCCCTTATTCCCCTTCTTATCTGTCTGATTCATCCTTTGTCCATCCCTTATTCCCCTTCTTATCAGTCTGATTCATCCTTTGTCCATCCCTTATTCCCCTTCTTATAAGTCTGATTCATCCTTTATCCATCCCTTATTCCCCTTCTTATCTGTCTGATTCATCCTTTGTCCATCCCTTATTCCCCTTCTTATCAGTCTGATTCATCCTTTGTCCATCCCTTATTCCCCTTCTTATCTGTCTGACTCATCCTTTGTCCATCCCTTATTCCCCTTCTTATCTGTCTGATTCATCCTTTGTCCATCCCTTATTCCCCTTCTTATCTGTCTGATTCATCCTTTGTCCATCCCTTATTCCCCTTCTTATCTGTCTGATTCATCCTTTGTCCATCCCTTATTCCCCTTCTTATCTGTCTGATTCATCCTTTGTCCATCCCTTATTCCCCTTCTTATCTGTCTGATTCATCCTTTGTCCATCCCTTATTCCCCTTCTTATCTGTCTGATTCATCCTTTGTCCATCCCTTATTCCCCTTCTTATCTGTCTGATTCATCCTTTGTCCATCCCTTATTCCCCTTTTCTGTCTGATTCATCCTTTGTCCATCCCTTATTCCCCTTCTTATCTGTCTGATTCATCCTTTGTCCATCCATTATTCCCCTTCTTATCTGTCTGATTCATCCTTTGTCCATCCATTATTCCCCTACTTATCTGTCTGATTCATCCTTTGTCCATCCATTATTCCCCTACTTATCTGTCTGATTCATCCTTTGTCCATCCATTATTCCCCTACTTATCTGTCTGATTCATCCTTTGTCCATCCATTATTCCCCTACTTATCTGTCTGATTCATCCTTTATCCATCCCTTATTTCGCTTCTTACCTGTCTGATTCATCCTTTGTCCATCCATTATTCCCCTTATCTGCCTGATTCATCCTTTGTCCATCCATTATTCCCCTTCTTATCTGTCTGATTCATCCTTTGTCCATCCCTTATTCCCCTTCTTATCTGTCTGATTCATCCTTTGTCCATCCCTTATTCCCCTTCTTATCTGTCTGATTCATCCTTTGTCCATCCCTTATTCCCCTTCTTATCTGTCTGATTCATCCTTTGTCCATCCCTTATTCCCCTTCTTATCTGTCTGATTCATCCTTTGTCCATCCCTTATTCCCCTTCTTATCTGTCTGATTCATCCTTTGTCCATCCATTATTCCCCTACTTATCTGTCTGATTCATCCTTTGTCCATCCATTATTCCCCTACTTATCTGTCTGATTCATCCTTTGTCCATCCATTATTCCCCTACTTATCTGTCTGATTCATCCTTTATCCATCCCTTATTTCGCTTCTTACCTGTCTGATTCATCCTTTGTCCATCCATTATTCCCCTTATCTGCCTGATTCATCCTTTGTCCATCCATTATTCCCATTCTTATCTGTATGATTCATCCTTTGTCCTTCCCTTATTCCCCTTCTTATCTGTCTGATTCATCCTTTGTCCATCCCTTATTCCCCTTCTTATCTGTCTGATTCATCCTTTGTCCATCCCTTATTCCCCTTCTTATCTGTCTGATTCATCCTTTGTCCATCCCTTATTCCCCTTCTTATCTGTCTGATTCATCCTTTGTCCATCCCTTATTCCCCTTCTTATCTGTCTGATTCATCCTTTGTCCATCCATTATTCCCCTTCTTATCTGTCTGATTCATCCTTTGTCCATCCCTTATTCCCCTTCTTATCTGTCTGATTCATCCTTTGTCCATCCCTTATTCCCCTTCTTATCTGTCTGATTCATCCTTTGTCCATCCCTTATTCCCCTTCTTATCTGTCTGATTCATCCTTTGTCCATCCCTTATTCCCCTTCTTATCTGTCTGATTCATCCTTTGTCCATCCCTTATTCCCCTTCTTATCTGTCTGATTCATCCTTTGTCCATCCCTTATTCCCCTTCTTATCTGTCTGATTCATCCTTTGTCCATCCCTTATTCCCCTTCTTATCTGTCTGATTCATCCTTTGTCCATCCCTTATTCCCCTTCTTATCTGTCTGATTCATCCTTTGTCCATCCCTTATTCCCCTTCTTATCTGTCTGATTCATCCTTTGTCCATCCCTTATTCCCCTTCTTATCTGTCTGATTCATCCTTTGTCCATCCCTTATTCCCCTTCTTATCTGTCTGATTCATCCTTTGTCCATCCCTTATTCCCCTTCTTATCTGTCTGATTCATCCTTTGTCCATCCCTTATTCCCCTTCTTATCTGTCTGATTCATCCTTTGTCCATCCCTTATTCCCCTTCTTATCTGTCTGATTCATCCTTTGTCCATCCCTTATTCCCCTTCTTATCTGTCTGATTCATCCTTTGTCCATCCCTTATTCCCCTTCTTATCTGTCTGATTCATCCTTTGTCCATCCCTTATTCCCCTTCTTATCTGTCTGATTCATCCTTTGTCCATCCCTTATTCCCCTTCTTATCTGTCTGATTCATCCTTTGTCCATCCCTTATTCCCCTTCTTATCTGTCTGATTCATCCTTTGTCCATCCCTTATTCCCCTTCTTATCTGTCTGATTCATCCTTTGTCCATCCCTTATTCCCCTTCTTATCTGTCTGATTCATCCTTTGTCCATCCATTATTCCCCTTCTTATCTGTCTGATTCATCCTTTGTCATCCATTATTCCCCTACTTATCTGTGATTCATCCTTGTCCATCCATTATTCCCCTACTTATCTGTCTGATTCATCCTTTGTCCATCCATTATTCCCCTACTTATCTGTCTGATTCATCCTTTGTCCATCCATTATTCCCCTACTTATCTGTCTGATTCATCCTTTATCCATCCCTTATTCCCCTTCTTACCTGTCTGATTCATCCTTTGTCCATCCCTTATTCCCCTTCTTATCTGTCTGATTCATCCTTTGTCCATCCCTTATTCCCCTTCTTATCTGTCTGATTCATCCTTTGTCCATCCCTTATTCCCCTTCTTATCTGTCTGATTCATCCTTTGTCCATCCCTTATTCCCCTTCTTATCTGTCTGATTCATCCTTTGTCCATCCCTTATTCCCCTTCTTATCTGTCTGATTCATCCTTTGTCCATCCCTTATTCCCCTTCTTATCTGTCTGATTCATCCTTTGTCCATCCCTTATTCCCCTTCTTATCTGTCTGATTCATCCTTTGTCCATCCCTTATTCCCCTTCTTATCTGTCTGATTCATCCTTTGTCCATCCCTTATTCCCCTTCTTATCTGTCTGATTCATCCTTTGTCCATCCCTTATTCCCCTTCTTATCTGTCTGATTCATCCTTTGTCCATCCCTTATTCCCCTTCTTTCTGTCTGATTCATCCTTTGTCCATCCCTTATTCCCCTTCTTATCTGTCTGATTCATCCTTTGTCCATCCCTTATTCCCCTTCTTATCTGTCTGATTCATCCTTTGTCCATCCATTATTCCCCTACTTATCTGTCTGATTCATCCTTTGTCCATCCATTATTCCCCTTCTTATCTGTCTGATTCATCCTTTGTCCATCCATTATTCCCCTACTTATCTGTGATTCATCCTTTGTCCATCCATTATTCCCCTACTTATCTGTCTGATTCATCCTTTGATCCATCCCTTATTTCGCCCTTCTTATCCTGTCTGATTCATCCTTTGTCCATCCTTATTCCCCTTATCTGCTATTCATCCTTTGTCCATCCTTATTCCCTTCTTATGTCTGATTCATCCTTTGTCCATCCCTTATTCCCCTTCTTATCTGTCTGATTCATCCTTTGTCCATCCATTATTCCCCTACTTATCTGTCTGATTCATCCTTTGTCCATCCATTATTCCCCTACTTATCTGTCTGATTCATCCTTTGTCCATCCATTATTCCCCTACTTATCTGTCTGATTCATCCTTTGTCCATCCATTATTCCCCTACTTATCTGTCTGATTCATCCTTTATCCATCCCTTATTCCCCTTCTTACCTGTCTGATTCATCCTTTGTCCATCCCTTATTCCCCTTCTTATCTGTCTGATTCATCCTTTATCCATCCCTTATTCCCCTTCTTATCTGTCTGATTCATCCTTTGTCCATCCCTTATTCCCCTTCTTATCAGTCTGATTCATCCTTTGTCCATCCCTTATTCCCCTTCTTATAAGTCTGATTCATCCTTTATCCATCCCTTATTCCCCTTCTTATCTGTCTGATTCATCCTTTGTCCATCCCTTATTCCCCTTCTTATCTGTCTGATTCATCCTTTGTCCATCCCTTATTCCCCTTCTTATCTGTCTGATTCATCCTTTGTCCATCCCTTATTCCCCTTCTTATCTGTCTGATTCATCCTTTGTCCATCCCTTATTCCCCTTCTTATCTGTTTGATTCATCCTTTGTCCAATCCTTATTCCCCTTCTTATCTGTCTGATTCATCCTTTGTCAATCCCTTATTCCCCTTCTTATCTGTCTGATTCATCCTTTGTCCATCCCTTATTCCCCTTCTTATCTGTCTGATTCATCCTTTGTCCATCCCTTATTCCCATTCTTATCTGTCTGATTCATCCATTGTCCATCCCTTATTCCCCTTCTTATATGTCTGATTCATCCTTTGTCCATCCCTTATTCCCCTTCTTATCTGTCCGATTCATCCTTTGTCCATCCCTTATTCCCCTTATTATCTGTCCGATTCATCCTTTGTCCATCCCTTATTCCTTTTCTTATCTGTCTGATTCATCCTTTGTCCATCCCTTATTCCCCTTCTTATCTGTCTGATTCATCCTTTGTCCATCCATTATTCCCCTACTTATCTCTCTGATTCATCCGTTGTCCATCCATTATTCCCCTACTTATCTGTCTGATTCATCCTTTATCCATCCCTTATTCCCCTTATTATCTGTCTGATTCATCCTTTGTCTATCCCTTATTCCCATTCTTATCTGTCTGAATCATCCTTTGTCCATCCCTTATTCCCCTTTTTATCTGTCTGATTCATCCTTTGTCCATCCCTTATTCCCCTTCTTATCTGTTTGATTCATCCTTTGTCCATCCCTTATTCCCCTTCTTATCTGTCTGATTCATCCTTTGTCCATCCCTTATTCCCCTTCTTATCTGTCTGATTCATCCTTTGTCCATCCCTTATTCCCCTTCTTATCTGTCTGATTCATCCTTTGTCCATCCCTTATTCCCCTTCTTATCTGTCTGATTCATCCTTTGTCCATCCCTTATTCCCCTTCTTATCTGTCTGATTCATCCTTTGTCCATCCCTTATTCCCCTTCTTATCTGTCTGATTCATCCTTTGTCCATCCCTTATTCCCCTTCTTATCTGTCTGATTCATCCTTTGTCCATCCCTTATTCCCCTTTTCTGTCTGATTCATCCTTTGTCCATCCCTTATTCCCCTTCTTATCTGTCTGATTCATCCTTTGTCCATCCATTATTCCCCTTCTTATCTGTCTGATTCATCCTTTGTCCATCCATTATTCCCCTACTTATCTGTCTGATTCATCCTTTGTCCATCCATTATTCCCCTACTTATCTGTCTGATTCATCCTTTGTCCATCCATTATTCCCCTACTTATCTGTCTGATTCATCCTTTGTCCATCCATTATTCCCCTACTTATCTGTCTGATTCATCCTTTATCCATCCCTTATTTCGCTTCTTACCTGTCTGATTCATCCTTTGTCCATCCATTATTCCCCTTATCTGCCTGATTCATCCTTTGTCCATCCATTATTCCCATTCTTATCTGTATGATTCATCCTTTGTCCTTCCCTTATTCCCCTTCTTATCTGTCTGATTCATCCTTTGTCCATCCCTTATTCCCCTTCTTATCTGTCTGATTCATCCTTTGTCCATCTCTTATTCCCCTTATCTGTCTGATTCATCCTTTGTCCATCCCTTATTCCCCTTCTTATCTGTCTGATTCATCCTTTGTCCATCCCTTATTCCCCTCTTATCTGTCTGATTCATCCTTTGTCCATCCCTTATTCCCCTTCTTATCTGTCTGATTCATCCTTTGTCCATCCATTATTCCCCTACTTATCTGTCTGATTCATCCTTTATCCATCCCTTATTCCGCTTCTTACCTGTCTGATTCATCCTTTGTCCATCCATTATTCCCCTCTTATCTGTCTGATTCATCCTTTGTCCATCCATTATTCCCATTCTTATCTGTATGATTCATCCTTTGTCCATCCCTTATTCCCCTTCTTATCTGTCTGATTCATCCTTTGTCCATCCCTTATTCCCCTTCTTATCTGTCTGATTCATCCTTTGTCCATCCCTTATTCCCCTTCTTATCTGTCTGATTCATCCTTTGTCCATCCCTTATTCCCCTTATCTGTCTGATTCATCCTTTGTCCATCCCTTATTCCCCTTCTTATCTGTCTGATTCATCCTTTGTCCATCCATTATTCCCCTACTTATCTGTCTGATTCATCCTTTGTCCATCCCTTATTCCCCTTCTTATCTGTCTGATTCATCCTTTGTCCATCCCTTATTCCCCTTCTTATCTGTCTGATTCATCCTTTGTCCATCCCTTATTCCCCTTCTTATCTGTCTGATTCATCCTTTGTCCATCCCTTATTCCCCTTCTTATCTGTCTGATTCATCCTTTGTCCATCCCTTATTCCCCTTCTTATCTGTCTGATTCATCCTTTGTCCATCCCTTATTCCCCTTCTTATCTGTCTGATTCATCCTTTGTCCATCCCTTATTCCCCTTCTTATCTGTCTGATTCATCCTTTGTCCATCCCTTATTCCCCTTCTTATCTGTCTGATTCATCCTTTGTCCATCCCTTATTCCCCTTCTTATCTGTCTGATTCATCCTTTGTCCATCCCTTATTCCCCTTCTTATCTGTCTGATTCATCCTTTGTCCATCCCTTATTCCCCTTCTTATCTGTCTGATTCATCCTTTGTCCATCCCTTATTCCCATTCTTATCTGTCTGATTCATCCTTTGTCCATCCCTTATTCCCCTTCTTATCTGTCTGATTCATCCTTTGTCCATCCCTTATTCCCCTTATCTGTCTGATTCATCCTTTGTCCATCCCTTATTCCCCTTATTATCTGTCCGATTCATCCTTTGTCCATCCCTTATTCCTTTTCTTATCTGTCTGATTCATCCTTTGTCCATCCCTTATTCCCCTTCTTATCTGTCTGATTCATCCTTTGTCCATCCATTATTCCCCTACTTATCTGTCTGATTCATCCTTTGTCCATCCCTTATTCCCCTTCTTATCTGTCTGATTCATCCTTTGTCCATCCCTTATTCCCCTTCTTATCTGTCTGATTCATCCTTTGTCCATCCCTTATTCCCCTTCTTATCTGTCTGATTCATCCTTTGTCCATCCCTTATTCCCCTTCTTATCTGTCTGATTCATCCTTTGTCCATCCCTTATTCCCCTTCTTATCTGTCTGATTCATCCTTTGTCCATCCCTTATTCCCCTTTTCTGTCTGATTCATCCTTTGTCCATCCCTTATTCCCCTTCTTATCTGTCTGATTCATCCTTTGTCCATCCATTATTCCCCTTCTTATCTGTCTGATTCATCCTTTGTCCATCCATTATTCCCCTACTTATCTGTCTGATTCATCCTTTGTCCATCCATTATTCCCCTACTTATCTGTCTGATTCATCCTTTGTCCATCCATTATTCCCCTACTTATCTGTCTGATTCATCCTTTGTCCATCCATTATTCCCCTACTTATCTGTCTGATTCATCCTTTATCCATCCCTTATTTCCCTTCTTACCTGTCTGATTCATCCTTTGTCCATCCATTATTCCCCTTATCTGCCTGATTCATCCTTTGTCCATCCATTATTCCCATTCTTATCTGTATGATTCATCCTTTGTCCTTCCCTTATTCCCCTTCTTATCTGTCTGATTCATCCTTTGTCCATCCCTTATTCCCCTTCTTATCTGTCTGATTCATCCTTTGTCCATCCCTTATTCCCCTTCTTATCTGTCTGATTCATCCTTTGTCCATCCCTTATTCCCCTTATCTGTCTGATTCATCCTTTGTCCATCCCTTATTCCCCTTCTGTTCTGTCTGATTCATCCTTTGTCCATCCATTATTCCCCTACTTATCTGTCTGATTCATCCTTTATCCATCCCTTATTCCCCTTCTTACCTGTCTAATTCATCCTTTGTCCATCCCTTATTCCCCTTCTTATCTGTCTGATTCATCCTTTGTCCATCCCTTATTCCCCTTCTTATCTGTCTGATTCATCCTTTGTCCATCCCTTATTCCCCTTCTTATCTGTCTGATTCATCCTTTGTCCATCCCTTATTCCCCTTCTTATCTGTCTGATTCATCCTTTGTCCATCCCTTATTCCCCTTCTTATCTGTCTGATTCATCCTTTGTCCATCCCTTATTCCCCTTCTTATCTGTCTGATTCATCCTTTGTCCATCCCTTATTCCCCTTCTTATCTGTCTGATTCATCCTTTGTCCATCCCTTATTCCCCTTCTTATCTGTCTGATTCATCCTTTGTCCATCCCTTATTCCCCTTCTTATCTGTCTGATTCATCCTTTGTCCATCCTTATTCCCCTTCTTATCTGTCTGATTCATCCTTTGTCAATCCCTTATTCCCCTTCTTATCTGTCTGATTCATCCTTTGTCCATCCCTTATTCCCCTTCTTATCTGTCTGATTCATCCTTTGTCCATCCCTTATTCCCCTTCTTATCTGTCTGATTCATCCTTTGTCCATCCCTTATTCCCCTTCTTATCTGTCTGATTCATCCTTTGTCCATCCCTTATTCCCCTTCTTATCTGTCTGATTCATCCTTTGTCCATCCCTTATTCCCCTTCTTATCTGTCTGATTCATCCTTTGTCCATCCCTTATTCCCCTTCTTATCTGTCTGATTCATCCTTTGTCCATCCCTTATTCCCCTTCTTATCTGTCTGATTCATCCTTTGTCCATCCATTATTCCCCTACTTATCTGTCTGATTCATCCTTTGTCCATCCATTATTCCCCTTCTTATCTGTCTGATTCATCCTTTGTCCATCCATTATTCCCCTACTTATCTGTCTGATTCATCCTTTGTCCATCCATTATTCCCCTACTTATCTGTCTGATTCATCCTTTGTCCATCCATTATTCCCCTACTTATCTGTCTGATTCATCCTTTGTCCATCCATTATTCCCCTACTTATCTGTCTGATTCATCCTTTATCCATCCCTTATTTCGCTTCTTACCTGTCTGATTCATCCTTTGTCCATCCATTATTCCCCTTATCTGCCTGATTCATCCTTTGTCCATCCATTATTCCCATTCTTATCTGTCTGATTCATCCTTTGTCCTTCCCTTATTCCCCTTCTTATCTGTCTGATTCATCCTTTGTCCATCCCTTATTCCCCTTCTTATCTGTCTGATTCATCCTTTGTCCATCCCTTATTCCCCTTCTTATCTGTCTGATTCATCCTTTGTCCATCCCTTATTCCCCTTATCTGTCTGATTCATCCTTTGTCCATCCCTTATTCCCCTTCTTATCTGTCTGATTCATCCTTTGTCCATCCCTTATTCCCCTTCTTATCTGTCTGATTCATCCTTTGTCCATCCCTTATTCCCCTTCTTATCTGTCTGATTCATCCTTTGTCCATCCCTTATTCCCCTTCTTATCTGTCTGATTCATCCTTTGTCCATCCCTTATTCCCCTTCTTATCTGTCTGATTCATCCTTTGTCCATCCCTTATTCCCCTTCTTATCTGTCTGATTCATCCTTTGTCCATCCCTTATTCCCCTTCTTATCTGTCTGATTCATCCTTTGTCCATCCCTTATTCCCCTTCTTATCTGTCTGATTCATCCTTTGTCCATCCCTTATTCCCCTTCTTATCTGTCTGATTCATCCTTTGTCCATCCCTTATTCCCCTTCTTATCTGTCTGATTCATCCTTTGTCCATCCCTTATTCCCCTTCTTATCTGTCTGATTCATCCTTTGTCCATCCCTTATTCCCCTTCTTATCTGTCTGATTCATCCTTTGTCCATCCCTTATTCCCCTTCTTATCTGTCTGATTCATCCTTTGTCCATCCCTTATTCCCCTTCTTATCTGTCTGATTCATCCTTTGTCCATCCCTTATTCCCCTTCTTATCTGTCTGATTCATCCTTTGTCCATCCCTTATTCCCCTTCTTATCTGTCTGATTCATCCTTTGTCCATCCCTTATTCCCCTTCTTATCTGTCTGATTCATCCTTTGTCCATCCCTTATTCCCCTTCTTATCTGTCTGATTCATCCTTTGTCCATCCCTTATTCCCCTTCTTATCTGTCTGATTCATCCTTTGTCCATCCCTTATTCCCCTTCTTATCTGTCTGATTCATCCTTTGTCCATCCCTTATTCCCCTTCTTATCTGTCTGATTCATCCTTTGTCCATCCCTTATTCCCCTTCTTATCTGTCTGATTCATCCTTTGTCCATCCCTTATTCCCCTTCTTATCTGTCTGATTCATCCTTTGTCCATCCCTTATTCCCCTTCTTATCTGTCTGATTCATCCTTTGTCCATCCCTTATTCCCCTTCTTATCTGTCTGATTCATCCTTTGTCCATCCATTATTCCCCTCTTATCTGTCTGATTCATCCTTTGTCCATCCATTATTCCCCTTCTTATCTGTCTGATTCATCCTTTGTCCATCCATTATTCCCTCTTATCTGCCTGATTCATCCTTTGTCCATCCATTATTCCCATTCTTATCTGTATGATTCATCCTTTGTCCATCCCTTATTCCCCTTCTTATCTGTCTGATTCATCCTTTGTCCATCCCTTATTCCCCTTCTTATCTGTCTGATTCATCCTTTGTCCATCCCTTACTCCCTTCTTATCTGTCTGATTCATCCTTTGTCCATCCCTTATTCCCCTTCTTATCTGTCTGATTCATCCTTTGTCCATCCATTATTCCCCTACTTATCTGTCTGATTCATCCTTTGTCCATCCATTATTCCCCTTCTTATCTGTCTGATTCATCCTTTGTCCATCCATTATTCCCCTACTTATCTGTCTGATTCATCCTTTGTCCATCCCTTATTCCCCTTCTTATCTGTCTGATTCATCCTTTGTCCATCCATTATTCCCCTTATCTGTCTGATTCATCCTTTGTCCATCCATTATTCCCATTCTTATCTGTCTGATTCATCCTTTGTCCATCCCTTATTCCCCTTCTTATCTGTCTGATTCATCCTTTGTCCATCCCTTATTCCCCTTCTTATCTGTCTGATTCATCCTTTGTCCATCCCTTATTCCCCTTCTTATCTGTCTGATTCATCCTTTGTCCATCCCTTATTCCCCTTCTTATCTGTCTGATTCATCCTTTGTCCATCCCTTATTCCCCTTCTTATCTGTCTGATTCATCCTTTGTCCATCCATTATTCCCCTTCTTATCTGTCTGATTCATCCTTTGTCCATCCCTTATTCCCCTTCTTATCTGTCTGATTCATCCTTTGTCCATCCCTTATTCCCCTTCTTATCTGTCTGATTCATCCTTTGTCCATCCCTTATTCCCCTTCTTATCTGTCTGATTCATCCTTTGTCCATCCCTTATTCCCCTTCTTATCTGTCTGATTCATCCTTTGTCCATCCCTTATTCCCCTTCTTATCTGTCTGATTCATCCTTTGTCCATCCCTTATTCCCCTTCTTATCTGTCTGATTCATCCTTTGTCCATCCCTTATTCCCCTTCTTATCTGTCTGATTCATCCTTTGTCCATCCCTTATTCCCCTTCTTATCTGTCTGATTCATCCTTTGTCCATCCCTTATTCCCCTTCTTATCTGTCTGATTCATCCTTTGTCCATCCCTTATTCCCCTTCTTATCTGTCTGATTCATCCTTTGTCCATCCCTTATTCCCCTTCTTATCTGTCTGATTCATCCTTTGTCCATCCCTTATTCCCCTTCTTATCTGTCTGATTCATCCTTTGTCCATCCCTTATTCCCCTTCTTATCTGTCTGATTCATCCTTTGTCCATCCCTTATTCCCCTTCTTATCTGTCTGATTCATCCTTTGTCCATCCCTTATTCCCCTTCTTATCTGTCTGATTCATCCTTTGTCCATCCCTTATTCCCTTCTTATCTGTCTGATTCATCCTTTGTCCATCCCTAATTCCCCTTCTTATCTGTCTGATTCATCCTTTGTCCATCCCTTATTCCCCTTCTTATCTGTCTGATTCATCCTTTGTCCATCCCTTATTCCCCTTCTTATCTGTCTGATTCATCCTTTGTCCATCCCTTATTCCCCTTCTTATCTGTCTGATTCATCCTTTGTCCATCCCTTATTCCCCTTCTTATCTGTCTGATTCATCCTTTGTCCATCCCTTATTCCCCTTCTTATCTGTCTGATTCATCCTTTGTCCATCCCTTATTCCCCTTCTTATCTGTCTGATTCATCCTTTGTCCATCCCTTATTCCCCTTCTTATCTGTCTGATTCATCCTTTGTCCATCCCTTATTCCCCTTCTTATCTGTCTGATTCATCCTTTGTCCATCCATTATTCCCCTTCTTATCTGTCTGATTCATCCTTTGTCCATCCATTATTCCCCTTCTTATCTGTCTGATTCATCCTTTGTCCATCCATTATTCCCCTACTTATCTGTCTGATTCATCCTTTGTCCATCCATTATTCCCCTACTTATCTGTCTGATTCATCCTTTGTCCATCCATTATTCCCCTACTTATCTGTCTGATTCATCCTTTATCCATCCCTTATTCCCCTTCTTACCTGTCTGATTCATCCTTTGTCCATCCATTATTCCCCTCTTATCTGTCTGATTCATCCTTTGTCAATCCATTATTCCCCTTCTTATCTGTCTGATTCATCCTTTGTCCATCCCTTATTCCCCTTCTTATCTGTCTGATTCATCCTTTGTCCATCCCTTATTCCCCTTCTTATCTGTCTGATTCATCCTTTGTCCATCCCTTATTCCCCTTATCTGTCTGATTCATCCTTTGTCCATCCCTTATTCCCCTTCTTATCTGTCTGATTCATCCTTTGTCCATCCATTATTCCCCTTCTTATCTGTCTGATTCATCCTTCTCCATCCCTTATTCCCCTTCTTACCTGTCTATTCATCCTTTGTCCATCCCTTATTCCCCTTCTTATAAGTCTGATTCATCCTTTATCCATCCCTTATTCCCCTTCTTATCTGTCTGATTCATCCTTTGTCCATCCCTTATTCCCCTTCTTATCAGTCTGATTCATCCTTTGTCCATCCCTTATTCCCCTTCTTATCTGTCTGATTCATCCTTTGTCCATCCCTTATTCCCCTTCTTATCTGTCTGATTCATCCTTTGTCCATCCCTTATTCCCCTTCTTATCTGTCTGATTCATCCTTTGTCCATCCCTTATTCCCCTTCTTATCTGTCTGATTCATCCTTTGTCCATCCCTTATTCCCCTTCTTATCTGTCTGATTCATCCTTTGTCCATCCCTTATTCCCCTTCTTATCTGTCTGATTCATCCTTTGTCAATCCCTTATTCCCCTTCTTATCTGTCTGATTCATCCTTTGTCCATCCCTTATTCCCCTTCTTATCTGTCTGATTCATCCTTTGTCCATCCCTTATTCCCATTCTTATCTGTCTGATTCATCCTTTGTCCATCCCTTATTCCCCTTCTTATATGTCTGATTCATCCTTTGTCCATCCCTTATTCCCCTTCTTATCTGTCCGATTCATCCTTTGTCCATCCCTTATTCCCCTTCTTATCTGTCCGATTCATCCTTTGTCCATCCCTTATTCCTTTTCTTATCTGTCTGATTCATCCTTTGTCCATCCCTTATTCCCCTTCTTATCTGTCTGATTCATCCTTTGTCCATCCATTATTCCCCTACTTATCTCTCTGATTCATCCGTTGTCCATCCATTATTCCCCTACTTATCTGTCTGATTCATCCTTTACCCATCCCTTATTCCCCTTATTATCTGTCTGATTCATCCTTTGTCTATCCCTTATTCCCATTCTTATCTGTCTGAATCATCCTTTGTCCATCCCTTATTCCCCTTTTTATCTGTCTGATTCATCCTTTGTCCATCCCTTATTCCCCTTCTTATCTGTCTGATTCATCCTTTGTCCATCCCTTATTCCCCTTCTTATCTGTCTGATTCATCCTTTGTCCATCCCTTATTCCCCTTCTTATCTGTCTGATTCATCCTTTGTCCATCCCCTTATTCCCCTTCTTATCTGTCTGATTCATCCTTTGTCCATCCCCTTATTCCCCTTCGTATCTGTCTGATTCATCCTTTGTCCATCCCTTATTCCCCTTCTTATCTGTCTGATTCATCCTTTGTCCATCCCTTATTCCCCTTCTTATCTGTCTGATTCATCCTTTGTCCATCCCTTATTCCCCTTCTTATCTGTCTGATTCATCCTTTGTCCATCCCTTATTCCCCTTCTTATCTGTCTGATTCATCCTTTGTCCATCCCTTATTCCCCTTCTTATCTGTCTGATTCATCCTTTGTCCATCCATTATTCCCCTTCTTATCTGTCTGATTCATCCTTTGTCCATCCATTATTCCCCTACTTATCTGTCTGATTCATCCTTTGTCCATCCATTATTCCCCTACTTATCTGTCTGATTCATCCTTTGTCCATCCATTATTCCCCTACTTATCTGTCTGATTCATCCTTTGTCCATCCATTATTCCCCTACTTATCTGTCTGATTCATCCTTTATCCATCCCTTATTCCCCTTCTTACCTGTCTGATTCATCCTTTGTCCATCCATTATTCCCCTTATCTGCCTGATTCATCCTTTGTCCATCCATTATTCCCATTCTTATCTGTATGATTCATCCTTTGTCCATCCCTTATTCCCCTTCTTATCTGTCTGATTCATCCTTTGTCCATCCCTTATTCCCCTTCTTATCTGTCTGATTCATAATTTGTCCATCCCTTATTCCCCTTATCTGTCTGATTAATCCTTTGTCCAGCCCTTATTCCCCTTATCTGTCTGATTCATCCTTTGTCCATCCATTATTCCCCTTATCTGTCTGATTCATCCTTTGTCCATCCCTTATTCCCCTTCTTATCTGTCTGATTCATCCTTTGTCCATCCCTTATTCCCCTTCTTATCTGTCTGATTCATCCTTTGTCCATCCCTTATTCCCCTTTTTATCTGTCTGATTCATCATTTGTCCATCCCTTATTCCCCTTCTTATCTGTCTGATTCATCCTTTGTCCATCCCCTTTTTCCCCTTGTTATCTGTCTGATTCATCCTTTGTCCATCCCTTATTCCCCTTCTTACCTGTCTGATTCATCCTTTGTCGATCCATTATTCCCCTACTTATCTGTCTGATTCATCCTTTGTCCATCCATTATTCCCCTTCTTATCTGTCTGATTCATCCTTTGTCCATCCATTATTCCCCTACTTATCTGTGATTCATCCTTTGTCCATCCCTTATTCCCCTTCTTATCTGTCTGATTCATCCTTTGTCCATCCCTTATTCCCCTTATCTGTCTGATTCATCCTTTGTCCATCCCCTTTTTCCCCTTGTTATCTGTCTGATTCATCCTTTGTCCATCCCTTATTCCCTTTCTTATCTGTCTGATTCATCCTTTATCCATCCCTTATTCCCCTTCTTATCTGTCTGATTCATCCTTTGTCCATCCCTTATTCCCCTTCATATCTGTCTGATTCATCCTTTGTCCATCCCTTATTCCCCTTATCTGTCTGATTCATCCTTTGTCCATCCATTATTCCCCTTATCTGCCTGATTCATCCTTTGTCCATCCATTATTCCCATTCTTATCTGTATGATTCATCCTTTGTCCTTCCCTTATTCCCCTTCTTATCTGTCTGATTCATCCTTTGTCCATCCCTTATTCCCCTTCTTATCTGTCTGATTCATAATTTGTCCATCCCTTATTCCCCTTATCTGTCTGATTAATCCTTTGTCCAGCCCTTATTCCCCTTATCTGTCTGATTCATCCTTTGTCCATCCATTATTCCCCTTATCTGTCTGATTCATCCTTTGTCCATCCCTTATTCCCCTTCTTACCTGTCTGATTCATCCTTTGTCCATCCCTTATTCCCCTTCTTATCTGTCTGATTCATCCTTTGTCCATCCCTTATTCCCCTTTTTATCTGTCTGATTCATCATTTGTCCATCCCTTATTCCCCTTCTTATCTGTCTGATTCATCCTTTGTCCATCCCCTTTTTCCCCTTGTTATCTGTCTGATTCATCCTTTGTCCATCCCTTATTCCCCTACTTATCTGTGATTCATCCTTTGTCCATCCCTTATTCCCCTTGTTATCTGTCTGATTCATCCATTGTCCATCCCTTATTCCCCTTCTTTTATGTCTGATTCATCCTTTGTCCATCCCTTATTCCCCTTCTTATCTGTCCGATTCATCCTTTGTCCATCCCTTATTCCCCTTCTTATCTGTCCGATTCATCCTTTGTCCATCCCTTATTCCTTTTCTTATCTGTCTGATTCATCCTTTGTCCATCCCTTATTCCCCTTCTTATCTGTCTGATTCATCCTTTGTCCATCCATTATTCCCCTACTTATCTCTCTGATTCATCCGTTGTCCATCCATTATTCCCCTACTTATCTGTCTGATTCATCCTTTACCCATCCCTTATTCCCCTTATTATCTGTCTGATTCATCCTTTGTCCATCCCTTATTCCCCTTCTTATCTGTCTGAATCATCCTTTGTCCATCCCTTATTCCCCTTTTTATCTGTCTGATTCATCCTTTGTCCATCCCTTATTCCCCTTCTTATCTGTCTGATTCATCCTTTGTCCATCCCTTATTCCCCTTCTTATCTGTCTGATTCATCCTTTGTCCATCCCTTATTCCCCTTCTTATCTGTCTGATTCATCCTTTGTCCATCCCCTTATTCCCCTTCTTATCTGTCTGATTCATCCTTTGTCCATCCCTTATTCCCCTTCGTATCTGTCTGATTCATCCTTTGTCCATCCCTTATTCCCCTTCTTATCTGTCTGATTCATCCTTTGTCCATCCCTTATTCCCCTTCTTATCTGTCTGATTCATCCTTTGTCCATCCCTTATTCCCCTTTTCTGTCTGATTCATCCTTTGTCCATCCCTTATTCCCCTTCTTATCTGTCTGATTCATCCTTTGTCCATCCATTATTCCCCTTCTTATCTGTCTGATTCATCCTTTGTCCATCCATTATTCCCCTACTTATCTGTCTGATTCATCCTTTGTCCATCCATTATTCCCCTACTTATCTGTCTGATTCATCCTTTGTCCATCCATTATTCCCCTACTTATCTGTCTGATTCATCCTTTGTCCATCCATTATTCCCCTACTTATCTGTCTGATTCATCCTTTATCCATCCCTTATTTCGCTTCTTACCTGTCTGATTCATCCTTTGTCCATCCATTATTCCCCTTATCTGCCTGATTCATCCTTTGTCCATCCATTATTCCCATTCTTATCTGTATGATTCATCCTTTGTCCTTCCCTTATTCCCCTTCTTATCTGTCTGATTCATCCTTTGTCCAACCCTTATTCCCCTTCTTATCTGTCTGATTCATAATTTGTCCATCCCTTATTCCCCTTATCTGTCTGATTAATCCTTTGTCCAGCCCTTATTCCCCTTATCTGTCTGATTCATCCTTTGTCCATCCATTATTCCCCTTATCTGTCTGATTCATCCTTTGTCCATCCCTTATTCCCCTTCTTACCTGTCTGATTCATCCTTTGTCCATCCCTTATTCCCCTTCTTATCTGTCTGATTCATCCTTTGTCCATCCCTTATTCCCCTTTTTATCTGTCTGATTCATCATTTGTCCATCCCTTATTCCCCTTCTTATCTGTCTGATTCATCCTTTGTCCATCCCCTTTTTCCCCTTGTTATCTGTCTGATTCATCCTTTGTCCATCCCTTATTCCCCTTCTTACCTGTCTGATTCATCCTTTGTCGATCCATTATTCTCCTACTTATCTGTCTGATTCATCCTTTGTCCATCCATTATTCCCCTTCTTATCTGTCTGATTCATCCTTTGTCCATCCATTATTCCCCTACTTATCTGTGATTCATCCTTTGTCCATCCCTTATTCCCCTTCTTATCTGTCTGATTCATCCTTTGTCCATCCCTTATTCCCCTTATCTGTCTGATTCATCCTTTGTCCATCCCCTTTTTCCCCTTGTTATCTGTCTGATTCATCCTTTGTCCATCCCTTATTCCCTTTCTTATCTGTCTGATTCATCCTTTATCCATCCCTTATTCCCCTTCTTATCTGTCTGATTCATCCTTTGTCCATCCCTTATTCCCCTTCATATCTGTCTGATTCATCCTTTGTCCATCCCTTATTCCCCTTATCTGTCTGATTCATCCTTTGTCCATCCATTATTCCCCTTATCTGCCTGATTCATCCTTTGTCCATCCATTATTCCCATTCTTATCTGTATGATTCATCCTTTGTCCTTCCCTTATTCCCCTTCTTATCTGTCTGATTCATCCTTTGTCCATCCCTTATTCCCCTTCTTATCTGTCTGATTCATAATTTGTCCATCCCTTATTCCCCTTATCTGTCTGATTAATCCTTTGTCCAGCCCTTATTCCCCTTATCTGTCTGATTCATCCTTTGTCCATCCATTATTCCCCTTATCTGTCTGATTCATCCTTTGTCCATCCCTTATTCCCCTTCTTACCTGTCTGATTCATCCTTTGTCCATCCCTTATTCCCCTTCTTATCTGTCTGATTCATCCTTTGTCCATCCCTTATTCCCCTTTTTATCTGTCTGATTCATCATTTGTCCATCCCTTATTCCCCTTCTTATCTGTCTGATTCATCCTTTGTCCATCCCCTTTTTCCCCTTGTTATCTGTCTGATTCATCCTTTGTCCATCCCTTATTCCCCTTCTTACCTGTCTGATTCATCCTTTGTCGATCCATTATTCCCCTACTTATCTGTCTGATTCATCCTTTGTCCATCCATTATTCCCCTTCTTATCTGTCTGATTCATCCTTTGTCCATCCATTATTCCCCTACTTATCTGTGATTCATCCTTTGTCCATCCCTTATTCCCCTTCTTATCTGTCTGATTCATCCTTTGTCCATCCCTTATTCCCCTTATCTGTATGATTCATCCTTTGTCCATCCATTATTCCCCTTATCTGTCTGATTCATCCTTTGTCCATCCCTTATTCCCCTTCTTACCTGTCTGATTCATCCTTTGTCCATCCCTTATTCCCCTTCTTATCTGTCTGATTCATCCTTTGTCCATCCCTTATTCCCCTTCTTATCTGTCTGATTCATCATTTGTCCATCCCTTATTCCCCTTCTTATCTGTCTGATTCATCCTTTGTCCATCCCCTTATTTCGCTTCTTATCTGTCTGATTCATCCTTTGTCCATCCCTTATTCCCCTTCTTACCTGTCTGATTCATCCTTTGTCAATCCCTTATTCCCCTTCTTATCTGTCTGATTCATCCTTTGTCCATCCCTTATTCCCCTTCTTATCTGTCTGATTCATCTTTTGTCCATCCATTATTCCCCTACTTATCTGTCCGCCACCTCCCGGGTGGCGCAGTGGTCTAGGGCACTGCATCGCAGTGCTAGCTGCGCCACCAGAGTCTCTGGGTTCGCGCCCAGGCTCTGTCGCAGCCGGCCGCAACCGGGAGGTCCGTGGGGCGACGCACAATTGGCATAGCGTCGTCCGGGTTAGGGAGGGTTTGGCCGGTAGGGATATCCTTGTCTCAGTATGTAAAAAATGTAATGAAATGTAAAAAATGTAATAAAATGTATGCACTCTACTGTAAGTCGCTCTGGATAAGAGCGTCTGCTAAATGACTAAAATGTAAAAAAATGTAAAAAATGATTCATCCTTTGTCCATCCATTATTCCCCTTCTTATCTAACTGATTCATCCTTTGTCAATCCATTATTCCCCTACTTATCTGTGATTCATCCTTTGTCCATCCATTATTCCCCTACTTATCTGTCTGATTCATCCTTTGTCCATCCATCATTCCACTAATTATCTGTCTGATTCATCCTTTGTCCATCCCTTATTCCCCTTCTTATCAGTCTGATTCATCCTTTGTCCATCCCTTATTCCCCTTCTTATATGTCTGATTCATCCTTTGTCCATCCCTTATTCCCCTTCTTATCTGTCTGATTCATCCTTTGTCCATCCCTTATTCCCCTTCTTATCTGTTTGATTCATCCTTTGTCCATCCCTTATTCCCCTTCTTATCTGTCTGATTCATCTTTTGTCAATCCCTTATTCCCCTTCTTATCTGTCTGATTCATCCTTTGTCCATCCCTTATTCCCCTTCTTATCTGTCCGATTCATCCTTTGTCCATCCCTTATTCCTTTTCTTATCTGTCTGATTCATCCTTTGTCCATCCCTTATTCCCCTTATTATCTGTCTGATTCATCCTTTGTCTATCCCTTATTCCCATTCTTATCTGTCTGAATCATCCTTTGTCCATCCCTTATTCCCCTTCTTATCTGTCTGATTCATCCTTTGTCCATCCCCTTATTCCCCTTCGTATCTGTCTGATTCATCCTTTGTCCATCCCTTATTCCCCTTCTTATCAGTCTGATTCATCCTTTGTCCATCCCTTATTCCCCTTCTTATATGTCTGATTCATCCTTTGTCCATCCCTTATTCCCCTTCTTATCTGTCTGATTCATCCTTTGTCCATCCCTTATTCCCCTTCTTATCTGTTTGATTCATCCTTTGTCCATCCCTTATTCCCCTTCTTATCTGTCTGATTCATCTTTTGTCAATCCCTTATTCCCCTTCTTATCTGTCTGATTCATCCTTTGTCCATCCCTTATTCCCCTTCTTATCTGTCCGATTCATCCTTTGTCCATCCCTTATTCCTTTTCTTATCTGTCTGATTCATCCTTTGTCCATCCCTTATTCCCCTTATTATCTGTCTGATTCATCCTTTGTCTATCCCTTATTCCCATTCTTATCTGTCTGAATCATCCTTTGTCCATCCCTTATTCCCCTTCTTATCTGTCTGATTCATCCTTTGTCCATCCCCTTATTCCCCTTCGTATCTGTCTGATTCATCCTTTGTCCATCCCTTATTCCCCTTCTTATCTGTCTGATTCATCCTTTGTCCATCCCTTATCCCCCTTCTTATCTGTCTGATTCATCCTTTGTCCATCCCTTATTCCCCTTCTTATCTGTCTGATTCATCCTTTGTCCATCCCTTATTCCCCTTCTTATCTGTCTGATTCATCCTTTGTCCATCCCTTATTCCCCTTCTTATCTGTCTGATTCATCCTTTGTCCATCCATTATTCCCCTTCTTATCTGTCTGATTCATCCTTTGTCCATCCATTATTCCCCTACTTATCTGTCTGATTCATCCTTTGTCCATCCATTATTCCCCTACTTATCTGTCTGATTCATCCTTTGTCCATCCATTATTCCCCTACTTATCTGTCTGATTCATCATTTATCCATCCCTTATTTCCCTTCTTACCTGTCTGATTCATCCTTATTCCCCTCCTCTGTGTGTGTGTGTTCGTGTGTGCTTGCATGTGTGTGTGACTGTGACAGTACAGTAGTGTTATTGTCATATATACTTTCCGACTTTTGTTATTTTTTATCCCACAAGTTGTCAAGGAAATGCAGCAAACCAAAGGTTAATAATGTGTCCAATCATGCGTGACGTACAAAGACACTCATTTGCATAGCAGAGCTAAATCATATTGGAGAGAATCCCAACACAGACACACATGCCACCCCCCCCCCCCCCCCCCCACCACACACACACACGAAGCGAGAGGGAGATGGAGTGTGAGAGAACATGAGAGAGAGAATGAGATGAGAGAGAGAAAAAGACAGAGAGAGAGACAACAAAGGGGCTGACTCAATGACATTCAGAGTGGTGGGAGACAGAATGAGAGAAGAAGAGGATGAGGAAGGACAGAGAGATGAGAGAAAAGAGGAGGATGAGGAAGGACAGAGAGATGAGAGAAAAGAGGAGGATGAGGAAGGACAGAGAGATGAGAGAAAAGAGGAGGATGAGGAAGGACAGTGAGATGAGAGAGAAGATGAGGATGAGGAAGGACAGAGAGATGAGAGAGAAGAGGAGGATGAGGAAGGACAGAGAGATGAGAGAGAAGATGAGGATGAGGAAGGACAGAGAGATGAGAGAGAAGATGAGGATGAGGAAGGACAGAGAGATGAGAGAGAAGAGGAGGATGAGGAAGGACAGAGAGATGAGAGAGAAGGGCAGGATGAGGAAGGACAGAGAGATGAGAGAAAAGAGGAGGATGAGGAAGGACAGAGAGATGAGAGAGAAGAGGAGGATGAGGAAGGACAGAGAGATGAGAGAGAATAGGAGGATGAGGAAGGACAGAGAGATGAGAGAGAAGAGGAGGATGAGGAAGGACAGAGAGATGAGAGAGAAGAGGAGGATGAGGAAGGACAGAGAGATGAGAGAGAAGAGGAGGATGAGGATGGACAGAGAGATGAGAGAGAAGATGAGGATGGACAGAGAGATGAGAGAGAAGATGAGGAAGGACAGAGAGATGAGAGAGAGGAGGATGAGGAAGGACAGAGAGATGAGAGAGAAGAGGAGGATGATGAAGGACAGAGAGATGAGAGAGAAGATGAGGATGAGGAAGGACAGAGAGATAAGAGAGAAGAGGAGGATGAGGAAGGACAGAGAGATAAGAGAGAAGATGATGAAGGACAGAGAGATGAGAGAGAGGAGGATGAGGAAGGACAGAGAGATGAGAGAGAAGAGGAGGATGAGGAAGGACAGAGAGATGAGAGAGAAGAGGAGGATGAGGAAGGACAGAGAGATGAGAGAGAAGATGAGGAAGGACAGAGAGATGAGAGAGAGGAGGATGAGGAAGGACAGAGAGATGAGAGAGAAGAGGAGGATGAGGAAGGACAGAGAGATGAGAGAGAAGAGGAGGATGAGGAAGGAAAGAGAGATGAGAGAGAAGAGGAGGATGAGGAAGGACAGAGAGATGAGAGAGAAGATGAGGATGAGGAAGGACAGAGAGATGAGAGAGAAGAGGAGGATGAGGAAGGACAGAGAGATGAGAGAAAAGAGGAGGATGAGGAAGGACAGAGAGATAAGAGAGAAGAGGAGGATGAGGAAGGACAGAGAGAAGAGGAGGATGAGGAAGGACAGAGAGATGAGAGAGAAGAGGAGGATGAGGAAGGACAGATAGATGAGAGAGAAGAGGAGGATGAGGAAGGACAGAGAGATGAGAGAGAAGAGGAGGATGAGGAAGAACAGAGAGATGAGAGAGAAGAGGAGGATGAGGAAGGACAGAGAGATGAGAGAGAAGATGAGGATGAGGAAGGACAGAGAGATAAGAGAGAAGAGGAGGATGAGGAAGGACAGAGAGATGAGAGAGAAGATGAGGAGGGACAGAGAGATGAGAGAGAGGAGGATGAGGAAGGACAGAGAGATGAGAGAGAAGAGGAGGATGAGGAAGGACAGAGAGATGAGAGAAAAGAGGAGGATGAGGAAGGACAGAGAGATGAGAGAGAAGATGAGGATGAGGAAGGACAGAGAGATGAGAGAGAAGATGAGGAAGGACAGAGAGATGAGAGAGAAGAGGAGTAGGAATGACAGAGAGATGAGAGAGAAGAGGAGGAGTAGGAATGACAGAGAGATGAGAGAGAAGAGGAGGATGAGGAAGGACAGAGAGATGAGAGAGAAGAGGAGGATGAGGAAGGACAGAGAGATGAGAGAGAAGAGGAGGATGAGGAAGGACTGAGATGAGAGAAAAGAGGAGGATGAGGAAGGACAGAGAGATGAGAGAAAAGAGGAGGATGAGGAAGGACAGATAGATGAGAGAGAAGAGGAGGATGAGGAAGGACAGATAGATGAGAGGGAAGAGGAGGATGAGGAAGGACAGATAGATGAGAGAGAAGAGGAGGATGAGGAAGGACAGAGAGATGAGAGAGAAGAGGAGGAGTAGGAATGACAGAGAGATGAGAGAAAAGAGGAGGATGAGGAATGACAGAGAGATGAGAGAGAGAAGAGGAGGATGAGGAAGGACAGATAGATTACAGAGGAGGATGAGGAAGGACAGAGTGATGACAGAGAAATCGATGAGAAAAGACAGAGAGATGACAGAGGCCACATCAACCATTCAGAATGAATGCCTGAACTTAACCCTGAACTTAACAATTCAGAATGAGTGCCTAAACTTAACCCTTAAACATTCCTGGACAACCCAGGGGTGAGGGATGCTGTAGCTCCAGGGAACCATCCTATCTGTGGACACCCCAGGGGTGAGGGATGCTGTAGCTCCAGGGACCCATCATGTCTGTGGACACCCCAGGGGTGAGGGATGCTGTAGCTCCAGGGAACCATCCTGTCTGTGGACACCCCAGGGAGGGAGAGATGCTGTAGCTCCAGGGAACCATCCTGTCTGTGGACACCCCAGGGGTGAGGGATGCTGTATCTCCAGGGAACCATCCTGTCTGTGGACACCCCAGGGAGGGAGGGATGCTGTAGCTCCAGAGAACCATCCTGTCTGTGGACACCCCAGGGGTGAGGGATGCTGAGCCCCAGGGAACCATCCTGTCTGTGGACACCCCGGTGGTGAGGGATGCTGTAGCTCCAGGGAACCATCATGTCTGTGGACACCCCAGGGAGGGAGGGATGCTGTAGCTCCAGGGAACCATCATGTCTGTGGACACCCCAGGGGTGAGGGATGCTGTAGCTCCAGGGAACCATCCTGTCTGTGGACACCCCAGGGAGGGAGGGATGCTGTAGCTCCAGGGAACCATCCTGTCTGTGGACACCCCAGGGAGTGAGTGATGCTGTAGCTCCAGGGAACCATCATGTCTGTGGACACCCCAGGGAGGGAGGGATGCTGTAGCTCCAGGGAACCATCATGTCTGTTGACACCCCAGGGGTGAGGGATGCTGTAGCTCCAGGGAACCATCCTGTCTGTGGACACCCCAGGGAGGGGGGGTTGCTGTAGCTCCAGGGTACCATCATGTCTGTGGACACCCCAGGGAGGGAGTGAGGGAGGCTGCAAACAAGCAAGGTTGGAGAACAGGGGAGATGGCATTGCAGAGATACACACTGCACCTTTACCACTCAGAATGTCAGGAGGACCCCTAACCTGGAACCGTTCTCTCTCTCTCTCTCTCCCCTTCTCTCTCCCCTTCTCTCTCCCCCCCCCCCCCTCTCTCTCTCTCTCTCTCTCTCTCTCTCTCTCTCTCTCTCTCTCTCTCTCTCTCTCTCTCTCTCTCTCTCTCTCTCTCTCTCTCTCTCTCTCTCTCTCTCTCTCTCTCAGCAGAACAGTGGTTGGTGAATAGATTGAGTACAGAGTCTCTCTGTCCCAGAGGAAAGCTTGCTGGATCAATGACAAATCACATTGTGTCTGCAAGCGCTTTCTCTCCATTCCCAGCCCAGCATGTTGAACAGAGGGGGGAATAGAAAGAATTGTACACTTCTCCAGACAGGTCCACCAATCACATAACTTCATTCCCCCCTGTCAGTCAAAGAAGCAGAGAGGGAGAACAGTAAAAAAAAGGGAGATTGAAAAGTACATGTGGAGAGAGCAAAGATGAGATAAGAGAGAGACAAAACAAATGAACAAACTAAGAAAAATGCTGTGAATGGGGGAGGGAGAGATATAGAAACAAATGTAGGAGAAAGAAGAAGAGGGATAGACAGAGAGTGAGGGAGAAGGGTTAGAAAATGAAAGAGAGATGAACAGACAGATAGAGAGATGGAGAGGGGGCTTCTCTCTTCCGTTCAGCTGCAGCTCTTGGCTGGCTGTGAAAAGCTGCTCCTTCCTGGAGCAGGAAGCCCACTGGGCACCATTGTGCCGGCCCACAATCCCTCCCTCCCCCCCTGAACCCACCACAGCCACCCCCTGTGACTCTAGAGAGAGAGAGAGGGAGAGAGGCTGGGGGGTGGGCTAGAGAGGGGTGAGGTAGACAGATTGAACAACCACAGTCATAGAGCATCTTTGTGTGTGTGTGTGTGTGTGTGTGTGTGTGTGTGTGTGTGTGTGTGTGTGTGTGTGTGTGTGTGTGTGTGTGTGTGTGTGTGTGTGTGTGTGCGTGTGCGTGTCTGCATATTGATAGTAGTGGTGGTTAAGGGGAAAAGAATTTGGCACAGTTATGTATGGAGTGTGTTTCTGAAGAAATGGTACATAAATGTTCCTTTTAACCTCTTATGGCTGCAGGGGCAGTATTGAGTAGCTTGGATGAAAGGTGCCCAGAGTAAACTGCCTGCTCCTCAGTCCCAGTTGCTAATATATGCATATTGTTATTCGTATTGGATAGGAAACACTCTGAAGTTTCTTAAACGGTTTGAATGATGTCTGTGAGTATAACAGAACTCATATGGCAGGCAAAAAACTGAGAAGAAATCCAAACAGGAAGTTGGAAATCTGAGGTTGGTTGATTTTCAACTCATCGCCTATCAAATACACAGTGGGGTATGGGTCAGTTTGCACTTCCTACGGCTTCCACTAGATGTCAACAGTCTGTAAAACCTTGTATGATGCTTCTACTGTGAAGTAGGGCCGAAGGAGACGGGAATTAGTCAGGTCTATCATGACCTGACCATGCTCTGACCATGCGCATTCACATGAGAGGAAGCTCTGTTCTATCGCACTTCTGAAGACAACGGAATTCTCCGGTTGGAACTTTATTGAAGATTTATGTTAAAAACATCCTAAAGATTAATTCAATACATCGTTTGACATGTTTCTACTGACTGTAACGGAACTGTTTGACATTTTGTCTGCTTTTAGTGAATGCGCTTCCTGACTTTGGATTTGTTTACCAAACACGCTAACAAAAATAGCTATTTGGACATAAATGATGGACATTACCGAACAAAGCAAACATTTCGTGTGGAAGTGGGAGTCCTGGGAGTGCATTCCGACGAAGGTCAGCAAAGGTAAGTGAAGATTTATAATGCTATTTATAACTTTTGTTGACTCCACAATTTGGCGGGTAACTGTATGGCTTCCTTTTGTGGCTGAACACTGTTCTCAGATTATTGAATATTGTGCTTTTGCCGTAAAGCTTTTTGAAATCTGACACAGCGGTTGCATTAAGAACAAGTGTATCTTTAATTCTATGTAAAACATGTATCTTTCATCAAAGTTTTGAGGAGTATTTCTGTTATTTGATGTGGCTCTCTGTAATTTCTCCGGATATTTTGGAGGCATTTCTGAACATGGCGCCAAAGTAAACTGAGGTTTTTGGATATAAATATGAACTTTACCGAACAAAACATATATGTATTGTGTAACATGCAGTCCTATGAGTGTCATCTGATGAGTGTCATCTGATGAAGATCATCAAAGATTAGTGATTAATTTTATCTCTATTTCTGCTTTTTGTGACTCCTGTCTTTGGCTGGAAAAATGGCTGTGTTTTTCTGTGATTTTGCGGTGACCTAACATAATCGTTTGTGGTGCTTTTCGCTGTAAAGCCTTTTTGAAATCGGACACTGTGGTGGGATTAACAAGAAATGTATCTTTAAAATGGTGTGAAATACTTGTATGCTTGAGGAATTTTAATTATGAGATTTCTGTTGTTTGAATTTGGCGCCCTGCACTTTCACTGGCTGTTGTCATATCGATCCTGTTAACCTCTACAGAGTACCTAACCCGGATCCGGGAGCACCCCCCCCCCCCCCCACACACTGATTAGCATCGCTAGCATAGCGTCACAATTAAATAGTAGCATCTAAATATCATTAAATCACAAGTCCAAGACACCCAATGAAAGACACAGATCTTGTGAATAAAACCACCATTTCAGATTTTTTAAATGTTTTACAGGGAAGACAAAATATGTAAATCTATTAGCTAAACACGTTAGCAAAAGACACCATTTTCTTACTCCAACAGTTTCTTACTCCATCAGGTGCTATCACCAATTCGGCTAAACTAAGATATTGATAGCCACAAACCAACAAACAAATTTATAAGATGACAGTCTGATAACATATTTATGGTATAGCATAGTTTTTTTTTTTTAAATGTGCATTTTTCAGGTATAAATCACAGTTCTACATTGCAGCTGCAATCTGATATAGTGCTGATGCAGCTAGAACAATTACAGAGACCAACGTTATATAACTAATTACTTGTCTTAAAACATTTCAGAAAAAATACACAGCGTACAGACATTGAAAGCCCAACATCTGGTGAATCCAAACAATATTTCAGATTTTTTAAATGTTTTATAGCGAAAACAAAATGTATCGCTAATTAGCATAACCAGGCCAGCCAAAACCAGCTGGACGCGCGCGACCAGTTCACATGCACGACAGATATATGAAATAACATCGTAAATTGGGTCTTACTATTGCTGGTCTTTCATCAGAATGTTGATCAAGGTGTCCTTAGTCCTGATGAGTCGTTCAATCCATTCACAATGGCAACCTCCCCTCTTCATTCAGCCTGGGTACTGGTCGACTGGCACGGTCAATTCCCAAAGTTAAAAAACTCAAAGAACGGAACACGGCAAAACTCCCGAAAAAATTCTAATAATCTGATTAAACTATATTGAAAAAACATACATTACGGTGATATGGTCACATGTAGCAAACAAACTTCGACACGGAGATAGTTTTCATCCATAACGTCAGCATAACAAAAGACAATGCCACCTCTGAAAACGCGCATCTCAGAAACCGGAAGTTGTCGGTCACGCTAAAGAAATAAGTCTTATTTCACGTCAGTACAAGATAAACAAAAAATTTCTCCTCTGACGTCTTCCAAACACCCATAGGAAGAAGTAGGAAGTGTCATTCGGGTCATAGGTGGCGTGACCATATATAGGCAGAGCTTTGAAGCGAGCATACACATCTTGCAATCTTTTTCAGGCTCAGGGAAAGTGCTGTGAAATGACCTGTGTTTGACTCAGAGACTCAATTGGAACGGTTTTAGAAACCATATCTTGTTTTCTATCCAATGCTATATGGTTATATGCATATAGTAACAGCAATAATTGAATAAGAGGCAGTTTAGTCTGTAGAGGCAATTATGCTAATGCGAAATAGCACCCCCTGTATTCTCAAGAAGTTAACGGGATTGCAGCCATAAGAAGTTTTAACCTCTACTTCCTCCCAATCCCGGATCCGGGAGAACCCCCATCAGGTAAAAAGCTGACTAGCATAGCCTAGCATAGCGTCCCAAGTAAATAGTAAATATCATTCAATCACAAGTCCAAGACACCAGATGAAAGATACACATCTTGTGAATCCAGCCATCATTTCTGATTTTTAAAATGTTTTACAGGGAAGACACAATATGTAAATCTATTAGCTAACCACGTTAGCAAAAGACACCACTTTTTTTTCTCCACCATTTTTTTCCTGCATAGGTAGCTATAACAATTTCGACCAAATAAAGATATAAATAGCCACTAACCAAGAAACAACTTCATCAGATGACAGTCTGATAACATATTTATTGTATAGCATATGTTTTGTTAGAAAAATGTGCATATTTCAGGTATAAATCATAGTTTACCATTGCAGCCACCATCACAACTCTCACCAAAGCAACTAGAATAACTACAGAGACCATCGTGTATTACCTAAATACTCGTCATAAAACATTTATGAAAAATACACAGCGTACAGCAAATGAAAGACACAGATCTTGTGAATCCAGCCAATATTTCAGATTTTCTAAGTGTTTTACAGCGAAAACACAATATAGCGTTATATTAGCTTACCACAATAGCAAACCACACAACAGCATTGATTCAAGCCAAAAATAGCGATAACGTATAAACCACCAAAATATATTATTTTTTTCACTGACCTGCTCAGAATTCTCCAGATGACAGTCCTATAACATCATATTACACAATGCATATAGAGTTTGTTCGAAAATGTGCATATTTTGCGGCACAAATCGTGGTTATACAATGAGAAAAGTAGCCAAGCTGCCAAGAAAATGTCGGGAGAAATCATGGGAGAGGCACCTATTCTAATCGATAACTAATCATAAACTTGACTAAAAAATACAGGTTGGACAGCAAATGAAAGATAAATTAGTTTTTAATGCAATCGCTGTGTTACATTTTTTAAATTAACGTTACTACAACATACAGCGTGCGTTAAAGCAGGGCTGCACTGAAATTAATGGCGGCTTATGCATTTTACATTTTTCAACAGAACAACGAATTAACAGCATAAATATGTCTTACTTTTTGATGAACTCCCATCATAATCTTGGGAAAGGTGTCCTTTGTCCAAAAGAATCGTTGCTCGGTTGTAGAATGTCGTCTTCAACGTTGCAATTAGCAGTAAACATTAGCATGTGAGCCAGAGATACCCAACTCCCTAGAACGCCACAAAAATAAATACCCGAAAATCGCAATATACTGACATAAACTGATATAATTCGGTTTAAAATAACAACATTATGATGTCTTTAACGCCTATATCGAATAAAAACACAGCCGGATATTTCTAAGAGCTATAACCGAAGGTTCTAGTACGATATGCCAAGGTCCTCCGTGCGTCAGAGGGAAAAGACCAGACACTTCCTTGCCAAGCTATTTATAACCTTTCAGATCTGCGTAGAGACTCCATTTCAAGTCTCACTATTCGCTAACATCCAGGGGAAAGCGTTTGCAGTGCATCTCAACCAATAGAAGACAGGCAGATTTATAAACAGATCTCAGAGCAGCTTGCAGAATTCTGCATTCTCACATCCACATAGGAAAATTGCTCTAAGTCCAGTTCTGTTTCACTCACAGATATAATTCAAACGGTTTTAGAAACTAGAGAGTGTTTTCTATCCAATAGTAATAATAATATGCATATTGTACGAGCAAGAATTGAGTACGAGGCAGTTTAATTTGGGAACGTAATTATTACAAAGTGCTAACAGCACCCCCTATTGAGTCCTTCTTACTACCGTATTACATATGTCCATATGTTTTAGTAATATATTTGACATGGGTTTGACCTTAGAACTGAGCTTAATTACTATGGAAGGAGAGATGGAGGGATGGAAAGATGGAGGGGGGTGGAGGAGAATTGGTTAGAGGAGGAAGGAAAGGAAGAGAACAAACGTCAGGGAAGGAAAGGAGGATAGGAGATGAAAAAGGAAAGGAGGGTAGGAGGTGAATAAGGAAAGGGGGATAGGAGGTGAAGAAGGAAAGGAGGACAGGAGGTAAAGAAGAAAAGGAGGATAGGAGGTGAATAAGGAAAGGAGGTAGAGGGGTAGAAGAGGGGGAGAGGGAAAGAGGGAGCAAAACATGGATGAATTAAAGATGTGTCTGAAGAAATGCGCCTCAGAAGTGGGGCACAGGAAAACCCGGTGAGTCTCTCTTCCTTTCCTCTCCTCTCACATCCCATCCAACCCTTTTTGTCATCCATCTCCCACTCTACCCTTTCTCTTCCCCTCGCTCTCTCTTCTACCCTCTGTCCTCTTCTACCTCACGCTCTCTTCTCCTCTCTCCTCTATTCTTTCTATCTCCCTCCAAGAGTGCACTACTGATCCACTTCCCAACAAATGTCACCCTAGATTAGCCTAGCTTCAGACCATCAGTGCCATTCATCTTAATGCAGTTATGCTAATGCTAACGAGCCATGCTGCACCATGCCTGAACACTAAATGCATTAATGCTAATGCTACGTAGCACTCATCTCAGTAGCTTAGCGTACAGACCAACAGCTGTGTAGTAGCACTCTGTCCTAGCATAGAATATTGCTTTGAAATGGAACATGCTTTTTAACCAATTTTAATTATACACCGCTGGAAGTGAGCTTACTGCTGTGTCATTCGGGTTTGCAGCTGCACACAAACACACAAATATCACGCACAAAAGCACACAAGCACGCACACACACACACTGTCACCCCGTCACCCTGATCATTATCATTATCATGTATTAAGCCAGTGAGTGTAAGAGCTCAGAGAAAGGAGGGATTGCTTTCTAATTTTAAAGAGTTGCCACCAGATGCCTGCAGTCTAGTACAGTCCCCTGGTTTGGAATAGAGGACATGATGGGACCAGATGCCTCCAGTCTAGTACTGTCCCCTGGTTTGGAATAGAGGACATGATGGGACCAGATGCCCCCAGTCTAGTACTGTCCCCTGGTTTGGAATAGAGGACATGATGGGACCAGATGCCTCCAGTCTAGTACTGTCCCCTGGTTTGGAATAGAGGACATGATGGGACCAGATGCCTCCAGTCTAGTACTGTCCCCTGGTTTGGAATAGAGGACATGATGGGACCAGATGCCTCCAGTCTAGTACTGTCCCCTGGTTTGGAATAGAGGACATGATGGGACCAGATGCCTCCAGTCTAGTACTGTCCCCTGGTTTGGAATAGAGGACATGATGGGACCAGATGCCTCCAGTCTAGTACAGTCCCCTGGTTTGGAATAGAGGACATGATGGGACCAGATGCCTCCAGTCTAGTACAGTCCCCTGGTTTGGAATAGAGGACATGATGGGACCAGATGCCTCCAGTCTAGTACAGTCCCCTGGTTTGGAATAGAGGACAAGATGGGACCAGATGCCTCCAGTCTAGTACAGTCCCCTGGTTTGGAATAGAGGACATGATGGGACCAGATGCCTCCAGTCTAGTACAGTCCCCTGGTTTGAAATAGAGAACATGATGGGACCAGATGCCTCCAGTCTAGTACAGTCCCCTGGTTTGGAATAGAGGACAAGATGGGACCAGATGCCTCCAGTCTAGTACAGTCCCCTGGTTTGGAATAGAGGACATGATGGGACCAGATGCCTCCAGTCTAGTACAGTCCCCTGGTTTGAAATAGAGAACATGATGGGACCAGATGTCTCCAGTCTAGTACTGTCCCCTGGTTTGAAATAGAGGACATGATGGGACCAGATGCCTCCAGTCTAGTACTGTCCCCTGGTTTGAAATAGAGGACATGATGGGACCAGATGCCTCTAGTCTAGTACAGTCCCCTGGTTTGGAATAGAGGACATGATGGGATCAGATTCCTCCAGTCTAGTACAGTCCCCTGGTTTGGAATAGAGGACATGATGGGATCAGATGTCTCCAGTCTAGTACAGTCCCCTGGTTTGGAATAGAGGACGTGATGGGACCAGATGCCTCCAGTCTAGTACAGTCCCCTGGTTTGAAATAGAGGACATGATGGGACTAGATGCCTCCAGTCTAGTACAGTCCCCTGGTTTGAAATAGAGGACGTGTTTGAACCAGATGCCTCCAGTCTAGTACAGTCCCCTGGTTTGGAATAGAGGACATGTTGGGACCAGATGCCTCCAGTCTAGTACTGTCCCCTGGTTTGGAAAAGAGGACATGTTGGGACCAGATACCTCCAGTCTAGTACTGTCCCCTGGTTTGAAATAGAGGACATGTTTGAACCAGATGCCTCCAGTCTAGTACTGTCCCCTGGTTTGAAATAGAGGACATGTTGGGACCAGATGCCTCCAGTCTAGTACAGTCCCCTGGTTTGGAATAGAGGACATGATGGGACCAGATGCCTCCAGTCTAGTACTGTCCCCTGGTTTGAAATAGAGGACATGTGTCGACCAGATGCCTCCAGTCTAGTACTGTCCCCTGGTTTGGAATTGAGGACATGTTGGGACCAGATGCCTCCAGTCTAGTACAGTCCCCTGGTTTGAAATAGAGGACATGTTGGGACCAGATGCCTCCAGTCTAGTACAGTCCCCTGGTTTGAAATAGAGAACATGATGGGACCAGATTCCTCCAGTCTAGTACTGTCCCCTGGTTTGGAATAGAGGACATGATGGGACCAGATGCCTCCAGTCTAGTACTGTCCCCTGGTTTGGAATAGAGGACATGATGGGACCAGATGCCTCCAGTCTAGTACAGTCCCCTGGTTTGGAATAGAGGACATGGTGGGACCAGATGCCTCCAGTCTAGTACAGTCCCCTGGTTTGGAATAGAGGACATGATGGGACCAGATGCCTCCAGTCTAGTACAGTCCCCTGGTTTGGAATAGAGGACAAGATGGGACCAGATGCCTCCAGTCTAGTACAGTCCCCTGGTTTGGAATAGAGGACATGATGGGACCAGATGCCTCCAGTCTAGTACAGTCCCCTGGTTTGAAATAGAGGACATGATGGGACCAGATGCCTCCAGTCTAGTACAGTCCCCTGGTTTGGAATAGAGGACATGTTGGGACCAGATGCCTCCAGTCTAGTACTGTCCCCTGGTTTGAAATAGAGGACATGATGGGACCAGATGCCTCCAGTCTAGTACAGTCCCCTGGTTTGGAATAGAGGACAAGATGGGACCAGATGCCTCCAGTCTAGTACAGTCCCCTGGTTTGGAATAGAGGACATGATGGGACCAGATGCCTCCAGTCTAGTACAGTCCCCTGGTTTGAAATAGAGAACATGATGGGACCAGATGTCTCCAGTCTAGTACTGTCCCCTGGTTTGAAATAGAGGACATGATGGGACCAGATGCCTCCAGTCTAGTACTGTCCCCTGGTTTGAAATAGAGGACATGATGGGACCAGATGCCTCTAGTCTAGTACAGTCCCCTGGTTTGGAATAGAGGACATGATGGGATCAGATTCCTCCAGTCTAGTACAGTCCCCTGGTTTGGAATAGAGGACATGATGGGATCAGATGTCTCCAGTCTAGTACAGTCCCCTGGTTTGGAATAGAGGACGTGATGGGACCAGATGCCTCCAGTCTAGTACAGTCCCCTGGTTTGAAATAGAGGACATGATGGGACTAGATGCCTCCAGTCTAGTACAGTCCCCTGGTTTGAAATAGAGGACGTGTTTGAACCAGATGCCTCCAGTCTAGTACAGTCCCCTGGTTTGGAATAGAGGACATGTTGGGACCAGATGCCTCCAGTCTAGTACTGTCCCCTGGTTTGGAAAAGAGGACATGTTGGGACCAGATACCTCCAGTCTAGTACTGTCCCCTGGTTTGAAATAGAGGACATGTTTGAACCAGATGCCTCCAGTCTAGTACTGTCCCCTGGTTTGAAATAGAGGACATGTTGGGACCAGATGCCTCCAGTCTAGTACAGTCCCCTGGTTTGGAATAGAGGACATGATGGGACCAGATGCCTCCAGTCTAGTACTGTCCCCTGGTTTGAAATAGAGGACATGTTTCGACCAGATGCCTCCAGTCTAGTACTGTCCCCTGGTTTGGAATTGAGGACATGTTGGGACCAGATGCCTCCAGTCTAGTACAGTCCCCTGGTTTGAAATAGAGGACATGTTGGGACCAGATGCCTCCAGTCTAGTACAGTCCCCTGGTTTGAAATAGAGAACATGATGGGACCAGATTCCTCCAGTCTAGTACAGTCCCCTGGTTTGGAATAGAGGACATGTTGGGACCAGATGCCTCCAGTCTAGTACTGTCCCCTGGTTTGGAATAGAGGACATGATGGGACTAGATGCCTCCAGTCTAGAACTGTCCCCTGGTTTGAAATAGAGGACATGATGGGACCAGATGCCTCCAGTCTAGTACAGTCCCCTGGTTTGAAATAGAGAACATGATGGGACCAGATGCCTCCAGTCTAGTACTGTCCCCTGGTTTGAAATAGAGGACATGCTGGGACCAGATGCCTCCAGTATAGTACTGTCCCCTGGTTTGGAATAGAGGACATGATGGGACCAGATGCCTCCAGTCTAGTACAGTCCCCTGGTTTGGAATAGAGGACATGTTGGGACCAGATGCCTCCAGTCTAGTACTGTCCCCTGGTTTGAAATAGAGGACATGATGGGACCAGATGCCTCCAGTCTAGTACAGTCCCCTGGTTTGGAATAGAGGACAGGATGGGACCAGATGCCTCCAGTCTAGTACAGTCCCCTGGTTTGGAATAGAGGACATGATGGGACCAGATGCCTCCAGTCTAGTACTCTCCCCTGGTTTGAAATAGAGGACGTGTTTGAACCAGATGCCTCCAGTCTAGTACAGTCCCCTGGTTTGGAATAGAGGACATGTTGGGACCAGATGCCTCCAGTCTAGTACAGTCCCCTGGTTTGGAAAAGAGGACATGTTGGGACCAGATACCTCCAGTCTAGTACTGTCCCCTGGTTTGAAATAGAGGACATGTTTGAACCAGATGCCTCCAGTCTAGTACTGTCCCCTGGTTTGAAATAGAGGACATGTTGGGACCAGATGCCTCCAGTCTAGTACAGTCCCCTGGTTTGGAATAGAGGACATGATGGGACCAGATGCCTCCAGTCTAGTACTGTCCCCTGGTTTGAAATAGAGGACATGTTTCGACCAGATGCCTCCAGTCTAGTACTGTCCCCTGGTTTGGAATTGAGGACATGTTGGGACCAGATGCCTCCAGTCTAGTACAGTCCCCTGGTTTGAAATAGAGGACATGTTGGGACCAGATGCCTCCAGTCTAGTACAGTCCCCTGGTTTGAAATAGAGAACATGATGGGACCAGATTCCTCCAGTCTAGTACAGTCCCCTGGTTTGGAATAGAGGACATGTTGGGACCAGATGCCTCCAGTCTAGTACTGTCCCCTGGTTTGGAATAGAGGACATGATGGGACTAGATGCCTCCAGTCTAGTACTGTCCCCTGGTTTGAAATAGAGGACATGATGGGACCAGATGCCTCCAGTCTAGTACAGTCCCCTGGTTTGAAATAGAGAACATGATGGGACCAGATGCCTCCAGTCTAGTACTGTCCCCTGGTTTGAAATAGAGGACATGATGGGACCAGATGCCTCCAGTATAGTACTGTCCCCTGGTTTGGAATAGAGGACATGATGGGACCAGATGCCTCCAGTCTAGTACAGTCCCCTGGTTTGGAATAGAGGACATGTTGGGACCAGATGCCTCCAGTCTAGTACTGTCCCCTGGTTTGAAATAGAGGACATGATGGGACCAGATGCCTCCAGTCTAGTACAGTCCCCTGGTTTGGAATAGAGGACAGGATGGGACCAGATGCCTCCAGTCTAGTACAGTCCCCTGGTTTGGAATAGAGGACATGATGGGACCAGATGCCTCCAGTCTAGTACTCTCCCCTGGTTTGGAATAGAGGACATGTTGGGACCAGATGCCTCCAGTCTAGTACAGTCCCCTGGTTTGGAATAGAGGACATGTTGGGACCAGATGCCTCCAGTCTAGTACAGTCCCCTGGTTTGGAATAGAGGACATGTTGGGACCAGATGCCTCCAATCTCGTACAGTCCCCTGGTTTGGAATAGAGGACATGATGGGACCAGATGCCTCCAGTCTAATACAGTCCCCTGGTTTGGAATAGAGGACATGATGGGACCAGATGCCTCCAGTCTAGTACAGTCCCTTGGTTTTAATAGAGGACATGATGGGACCAGATGCCTCCAGTCTAGTACAGTCCCCTGGTTTGGAATAGAGGACATGATGGGACCAGATGCCTCCAGTCTAGTACAGTCCCCTGGTTTGGAATAGAGGACATGTTGGGACCAGATGCCTCCAGTCTAGTACAGTCCCCTGGTTTGGAATAGAGGACATGATGGGACCAGATGCCTCCAGTCTAGTACAGTCCCCTGGTTTGGAATAGAGGACATGTTGGGACCAGATGCCTCCAGTCTAGTACAGTCCCCTGGTTTGGAATAGAGGACATGATGGGACCAGATGCCTCCAGTCTAGTACAGTCCCCTGGTTTGGAATAGAGGACATGTTGGGACCAGATGCCTCCAGTCTAGTACAGTCCCCTGGTTTGAAATAAAGGACATAATGGGACCAGATGCCTCCAGTCTAGTACTGTCCCCTGGTTTGTAATAGAGGACATGATGGGACCAGATGCCTCCAGTCTAGTACAGTCCCCTGGTTTGGAATAGAGGACATGTTGGGAACAGATGCCTCCAGTCTAGTACAGTCCCCTGGTTTGAAATAGAGGACATGTTGGGAACAGATGCCTCCAGTCTAGTACAGTCCCCTGGTTTGAAATAGAGGACATGTTGGGACCAGATGCCTCCAGTCTAGTACAGTCCCCTGGTTTTAAATAGAGGACATGATAGGACCAGATGCCTCCAGTCTAGTACAGTCCCTCGGTTTTAAATAGAGGACATGATGGGACCAGATGCCTCCAGTCTAGAACAGTCCCTTGGTTTTAAATAGAGGACATGATGGGACCAGATGCCTCCAGTCTAGTACAGTCCCTTGGTTTTAAATAGAGGACATGATGGGACCAGATGCCTCCAGTCTAGTACAGTCCCTTGGTTTTAAATAGAGGACATGATGGGACCAGATGCCTCCAGTCTAGTACAGTCCCCTGGTTTGGAATAGAGGACATGTTGGGACCAGATGCCTCCAGTCTAGTACAGTCCCCTGGTTTAAAATAGAGGACATGTTAGGACCAGATGCCTCCAGTCTAGTACAGTCCCTTGGTTTTAAATAGAGGACATGATGGGACCAGATGCCTCCAGTCTAGTACAGTCCCCTGGTTTGGAATAGAGGACATGTTGGGACCAGATGCCTCCAGTCTAGTACAGTCCCCTGGTTTAAAATAGAGGAAATGTTGGGACCAGATGCCTCCAGTCTAGTACAGTCCCCTGGTTTGGAATAAAGGACATGTTGGGACCAGATGCCTCCAGTCTAGTACAGTCCCCTGGTTTGAAAAAGAGGACATGTTGGGACCAGATGCCTACAGTCTAGTACAGTCCCCTGGTTTAAAATAGAGGACATGTTGGGACCAGATGCCTCCAGTCTAGTACAGTCCCCTGGTTTGGAATAGAGGACATGATGGGACCAGGTGCCTCCAGTCTAGTACAGTCCCCTGGTTTGGAATAGAGGACATGATGGGATCAGATGCCTCCAGTCTAGTACAGTCCCCTGGTTTGGAATAGAGGACATGTTGGGACCAGATGCCTCCAGTCTAGTACTGTCCCCTGGTTTGGAATAGAGGACATGATGGGACCAGATGCCTCCAGTCTAGTACTGTCCCCTGGTTTTAAATAGAGGACATGATGGGACCAGATGCCTCCAGTCTAGTACTGTCCCCTGGTTTGAAATAGAGGACATGTTGGGACCAGATGCCCCTAGTCTAGTACAGTCCCCTGGTTTGAAAAAGAGGACATGATGGGACCAGATGCCTCCAGTCTAGTACTGTCCCCTGGTTTGAAATAGAGGACATGATGGGACCAGATGACTCCAGTCTAGTACTGTCCCCTGGTTTGGAATAGAGGACATGATGGGACCAGATGCCTCCAGTCTAGTACAGTCCCCTGGTTTGGAATAGAGGACATGTTGGGACCAGGTGCCTCCAGGCTAGTACTGTCCCCTGGTTTGAAATAGAGGACATGATGGGACCAGATGCCTCCAGTCTAGTACAGTCCCCTGGTTTGGAATAGAGGACAGGATGGGACCAGATGCCTCCAGTCTAGTACAGTCCCCTGGTTTGGAATAGAGGACATGATGGGACCAGAGGCCTCCAGTCTAGTACTTTCCCCTGGTTTGGAATATAGGACATGATGGGACCAGATGCCTCCAGTCTAGTACAGTCCCCTGGTTTGGAATAGAGGACAGGATGGGACCAGATGCCTCCAGTATAGTACAGTCCCCTGGTTTGAAATAGAGGACATGATGGGACCAGATGCCTACAGTCTAGTACTGTCCCCTGGTTTGAAATAGAGGACATGTTGGGACCAGATGCCTCCAGTCTAGTACAGTCCCCTGGTTTTAAATAGAGGACATGAATGGACCAGATGCCTCCAGTCTAGTACTGTCCCCTGGTTTGGAATAGAGGACATGATGGGACCAGATGCCTCCAGTCTAGTACAGTCCCCTGGTTTGAAATAGAGGACATGATGGGACCAGATGCCCCCAGTTTAGTACAGTCCCCTGGTTTTAAATAGAGGACATGATGGGACCAGATGCCTCCAGTCTAGTACAGTCCCTTGGTTTTAAATAGAGGACATGATGGGACCAGATGCCTCCAGTCTAGTACAGTCCCCTGGTTTGAAATAGAGGACATGTTGGGACCAGATGCCTCCAGTCTAGTACAGTCCCCTGGTTTAAAATAGAGGACATGTTAGGACCAGATGCCTCCAGTCTAGTACAGTCCCTTGGTTTGGAATAGAGGACATGATGGGACCAGATGCCTCCAGTCTAGTACAGTCCCTTGGTTTTAAATAGAGGACATGATGGGACCAGATGCCTCCAGTCTAGTACAGTCCCCTGGTTTGCAATAGAGGACATGTTGGGACCAGATGCCTCCAGTCTAGTACAGTCCCCTGGTTTAAAATAGAGGACATGTTGGGACCAGATGCCTCCAGTCTAGTACAGTCCCCTGGTTTGGAATAAAGGACATGTTGGACCAGATGCCTCCAGTCTAGTACAGTCCCCTGGTTTGAAAAAGAGGACATGTTGGGACCAGATGCCTACAGTCTAGTACAGTCCCCTGGTTTAAAATAGAGTACATGTTGGGACCAGATGCCTCCAGTCTAGTACAGTCCCCTATTTGGAATAGAGGACATGATGGGACCAGGTGCCTCCAGTCTAGTACAGTCCCCTGGTTTGGAAGAGAGGACATGATGGGATCAGATGCCTCCAGTCTAGTACAGTCCCCTGGTTTGGGATAGAGGACATGATGGGACCAGATGCCTCCAGTCTAGTACAGTCCCCTGGTTTGGAATAGAGGACATGATGGGACCAGATGCCTCCAGTCTAGTACAGTCCCCTGATTTGGAATAGAGGACATGTTGGGACCAGATGCCTCCAGTCTAGTACTGTCCCCTGGTTTGGAATAGAGGACATGATGGGACCAGATGCCTCCAGTCTAGTACTGTCCCCTGGTTTTAAATAGAGGACATGAAGGGACCAGATGCCTCCAGTCTAGTACTGTCCCCTGGTTTGAAATAGAGGACATGTTGGGACCAGATGCCGCTAGTCTAGTACAGTCCCCTGGTTTGAAATAGAGGACATGATGGGACCAGATGCCTCCAGTCTAGTACTGTCCCCTGGTTTGAAATAGAGGACATGATGGGACCAGATGACTCCAGTCTAGTACTGTCCCCTGGTTTGGAATAGAGGACATGATGGGACCAGATGCCTCCAGTCTAGTACAGTCCCCTGGTTTGGAATAGAGGACAGGATGGGACCAGATGCCTCCAGTCTAGTACTGTCCCCTGGTTTGGAATAGAGGACATGATGGGACCAGATGCCTCCAGTCTAGTACAGTCCCCTGGTTTGGAATAGAGGACATGTTGGGACCAGATGCCTCCAGTCTAGTACTGTCCCCTGGTTTGAAATAGAGGACATGATGGGACCAGATTTCTCCAGTCTAGTACAGTCCCCTGGTTTGGAATAGAGGACAGGATGGGACCAGATGCCTCCAGTCTAGTACAGTCCCCTGGTTTGGAATAGAGGACATGATGGGACCAGATGCCTCCAGTCTAGTACTATCCCCTGGTTTGGAATAGAGGACATGATGGGACCAGATGCCTCCAGTCTAGTACAGTCCCCTGGTTTGAAATAGAGGACATGATGGGACCAGATGCCTACAGTCTAGTACTGTCCCCTGGTTTGAAATAGAGGATATGTTGGGACCAGATGCCTCCAGTCTAGTACAGTCCCCTGGTTTTAAATAGAGGACATGAAGGGACCAGATGCCTCCAGTCTAGTACTGTCCCCTGGTTTTAAATAGAGGACATGATGGGACCAGATGCCTCCAGTCTAGTACAGTCCCCTGGTTTGGAATAGAGGACATGTTGGGACCAGATGCCTCCAGTCTAGTACAGTCCCCTGGTTTAAAATAGAGGACATGTTAGGACCAGATGCCTCCAGTCTAGTACAGTCCCTTGGTTTGGAATAGAGGACATGATGGGACCAGATGCCTCCAGTCTAGTACAGTCCCTTGGTTTTAAATAGTGGACATGATGGGACCAGATGCCTCCAGTCTAGTACAGTCCCCTGGTTTGGAATAGAGGACATGTTGGGACCAGATGCCTCCAGTCTAGTACAGTCCCCTGGTTTAAAATAGAGGACATGTTGGGACCAGATGCCTCCAGTCTAGTACAGTCCCCTGGTTTGGAATAAAGGACATGTTGGACCAGATGCCTCCAGTCTAGTACAGTCCCCTTGGTTTGAAAAAGAGGACCTGTTGGGACCAGATGCCTACAGTCTAGTACAGTCCCCTGGTTTAAAATAGAGTACATGTTGGGACCAGATGCCTCCAGTCTAGTACAGTCCCCAATTTGGAATAGAGGACATGATGGGACCAGGTGCCTCCAGTCTAGTACAGTCCCCTGGTTTGGAATAGAGGACATGATGGGATCAGATGCCTCCAGTCTAGTACAGTCCCCTGGTTTGGAATAGAGGACATGATGGGACCAGATGCCTCCAGTCTAGTACAGTCCCCTGGTTTGAAATAGAGAACATGATGGGACCAGATTCCTCCAGTCTAGTACAGTCCCCTGATTTGGAATAGAGGACATGTTGGGACCAGATGCCTCCAGTCTAGTACTGTCCCCTGGTTTGGAATAGAGGACATGATGGGACCAGATGCCTCCAGTCTAGTACTGTCCCCTGGTTTTAAATAGAGGACATGAAGGGACCAGATGCCTCCAGTCTAGTACTGTCCCCTGGCTTGAAATAGAGGACATGTTGGGACCAGATGCCGCTAGTCTAGTACAGTCCCCTGGTTTGAAATAGAGGACATGATGGGACCAGATGCCTCCAGTCTATTACTGTCCCCTGGTTTGAAATAGAGGACATGATGGGACCAGATGACTCCAGTCTAGTACTGTCCCCTGGTTTGGAATAGAGGACATGATGGGACCAGATGCCTCCAGTCTAGTACAGTCCCCTGGTTTGGAATAGAGGACAGGATGGGACCAGATGCCTCCAGTCTAGTACAGTCCCCTGGTTTGGAATAGAGGACATGATGGGACCAGATGCCTCCAGTCTAGTACTATCCCCTGGTTTGGAATATAGGACATGATGGGACCAGATGCCTCCAGTCTAGTACAGTCCCCTGGTTTGGAATAGAGGACAGGATGGGACCAGATGCCTCCAGTATAGTACAGTCCCCTGGTTTGAAATAGAGGACATGATGGGACCAGATGCCTACAGTCTAGTACTGTCCCTGGTTTGAAATAGAGGACATGTTGGGACCAGATGCCTCCAGTCTAGTACAGTCCCCTGGTTTTAAATAAAGGACATGAAGGGACCAGATGCCTCCAGTCTTGTACTGTCCCCTGGTTTGGAATAGATGACATGATGGGACCAGATGCCTCCAGTCTAGTACAGTCCCCTGGTTTGAAATAGAGGACATGATGGGACCAGATGCCCCCAGTTTAGTACAGTCCCCTGGTTTTAAATAGAGGACATGATGGGACCAGATGCCTCCAGTCTAGTACAGTCCCCTGGTTTGGAATAGAGGACATGATGGGACCAGATGCCTCCAGTCTAGTACAGTCCCCTGGTTTGGAATAGAGGACATGATGGGACCAGATGCCTCCAGTCTAGTACAGTCCCCTGGTTTGAAATAGAGAACATGATGGGACCAGATTCCTCCAGTCTAGTACTGTCCCCTGGTTTGGAATAGAGGACATGTTGGGACCAGATGCCTCCAGTCTAGTACTGTCCCCTGCTTTGGAATCGAGCACATGATGGGACCAGATGCCTCCAGTCTAGTACTGTCCCCTGGTTTGAAATAGAGGACATGATGGGACCAGATGCCTCCAGTCTAGTACTGTCCCCTGGTTTGGAATAGAGGACATGTTGGGACCAGATGCCCCTAGTCTAGTACAGTCCCCTGGTTTGAAATAGAGGACATGATGGGACCAGATGCCTCCAGTCTAGTACTGTCCCCTGGTTTGAAATAGAGGACATGATGGGACCAGATGCCTCCAGTCTAGTACTGTCCCCTGGTTTGGAATAGAGGACATGATGGGACCAGATGCCTCCAGTCTAGTACAGTCCCCTGGTTTGGAATAGAGGACATGTTGGGACCAGATGCCTCCAGTCTAGTACTGTCCCCTGGTTTGAAATAGAGGACATGATGGGACCAGATGCCTCCAGTCTAGTACAGTCCCCTGGTTTGGAATAGAGGACAGGATGGGACCAGATGCCTCCAGTCTAGTACAGTCCCCTGGTTTGGAATAGAGGACATGATGGGACCAGATGCCTCCAGTCTAGTACTATCCCCTGGTTTGGAATAGAGGACATGATGGGACCAGATGCCTCCAGTCTAGTACAGTCCCCTGGTTTGGAATAGAGGACAGGATGGGACCAGATGCCTCCAGTATAGTACAGTCCCCTGGTTTGAAATAGAGGACATGATGGGACCAGATGCCTACAGTCTAGTACTGTCCCCTGGTTTGAAATAGAGGACATGTTGGGACCAGATGCCTCCAGTCTAGTACAGTCCCCTGGTTTTAAATAGAGGACATGAAGGGACCAGATGCCTCCAGTCTAGTACTGTCCCCTGGTTTGGAATAGAGGACATGATGGGACCAGATGCCTCCAGTCTAGTACAGTCCCCTGGTTTGAAATAGAGGACATGATGGGACCAGATGCCCCCAGTCTAGTACAGTCCCCTGGTTTTAAATAGAGGACATGATGGGACCAGATGCCTCCAGTCTAGTACAGTCCCCTGGTTTGGAATAGAGGACATGATGGGACCAGATGCCTCCAGTCTAGTGCAGTCCCCTGGTTTGGAATAGAGGACATGATGGGACCAGATGCCTCCAGTCTAGTACTGTCCCCTGGTTTGGAATAGAGGACATGATGGGACCAGATGCCTCCAGTCTAGTACAGTCCCCTGGTTTGGAATAGAGGACATGTTTCTACCAGTTTCCTCCAGTCTAGTACAGTCCCCTGGATTGGAATAGAGGACATGTTGGGACCAGATGCCTCCAGTCTAGTACTGTCCCCTGGTTTGGAATAGAGGACATGTTGGGACCAGATGCCTCCAGTCTAGTACAGTCCCCTGGTTTGGAATAGAGGACATGTTGGGACCAGATGCCTCCAGTCTAGTACTGTCCCCTGGTTTGGAATAGAGGACATGATGGGACCAGATGCCTCCAGTCTAGTACTGTCCCCTCGTTTGGAATAGAGGACATGTTGGGACCAGATGCCTCCAGTCTAGTACTGTCCCCTGGTTTGGAATAGAGGACATGTTGGGACCAGATACCTCCAGTCTAGTACAGTCCCCTGGTGTGGAATAGAGGACATGTTGGGACCAGATGCCTCCAGTCTAGTACAGTCCCCTGGTTTGAAATAGAGGACATGATGGGACCAGATGCCTCCAGTCTAGTACTGTCCCCTGGTTTGTAATAGAGGACATGATGGGACCAGATGCCTCCAGTCTAGTACAGTCCCATGGTTTGGAATAGAGGACATGTTGGGAACAGATGCCTCCAGTCTAGTACAGTCCCCTGGTTTGAAATAGAGGACATGTTGGGAACAGATGCCTCCAGTCTAGTACAGTCCCCTGGTTTGAAATAGAGGACATGTTGGGACCAGATGCCTCCAGTCTAGTACAGTCCCCTGGTTTTAAAAAGAGGACATGATGGGACCAGATGCCTCCAGTCTAGTACAGTCCCTTGGTTTTAAATAGAGGACATGATGGGACCAGATGCCCCCAGTCTAGTACAGTCCCTTGGTTTTAAATAGAGGACATGATGGGACCAGATGCCTCCAGTCTAGTACAGTCCCTTGGTTTTAAATAGAGGACTTGATGGGACCAGATGCCTCCAGTCTAGTACAGTCCCTTGGTTTTAAATAGAGGACATGATGGGACCAGATGCCTCCAGTCTAGTACAGTCCCCTGGTTTGGAATAGAGGACATGTTGGGACCAGATGCCTCCAGTCTAGTACAGTCCCCTGGTTTGAAATAGAGGACATGATGGGACCAGATGCCTCCAGTCTAGTACTGTCCCCTGGTTTGTAATAGAGGACATGATGGGACCAGATGCCTCCAGTCTAGTACAGTCCCATGGTTTGGAATAGAGGACATGTTGGGACCAGCTGCCTCCAGTCTAGTACAGTCCCCTGGTTTGAAATAGAGGACATGTTGGGAACAGATGCCTCCAGTCTAGTACAGTCCCCTGGTTTGAAATAGAGGACATGTTGGGACCAGATTCCTCCAGTCTAGTACAGTCCCCTGGTTTTAAATAGAGGACATGATGGGACCAGATGCCTCCAGTCTAGTACAGTCCCTTGGTTTTAAATAGAGGACATGATGGGACCAGATGCCTCCAGTCTAGTACAGTCCCTTGGTTTTAAATAGAGGACATGATGGGACCAGATGCCTCCAGTCTAGTACAGTCCCTTGGTTTTAAATAGAGGACATGATGGGACCAGGTGCCTCCAGTCTAGTACAGTCCCCTGGTTTGGAATAGAGGACATGATGGGATCAGATGCCTCCAGTCTAGTACAGTCCCCTGGTTTGGAATAGAGGACATGATGGGACCAGATGCCTCCAGTCTAGTACAGTCCCCTGGTTTGGAATAGAGGACATGATGGGACCAGATGCCTCCTGTCTAGTACAGTCCCCTGGTTTGAAATAGAGAACATGATGGGACCAGATTCCTCCAGTCTAGTACAGTCCCCTGATTTGGAATAGAGGACATGTTGGGACCAGATGCCTCCAGTCTAGTACTGTCCCCTGGTTTGGAATAGAGGACATGATGGGACCAGATGCCTCCAGTCTAGTACTGTCCCCTGGTTTTAAATAGAGGACATGAAGGGACCAGATGCCTCCAGTCTAGTACTGTCCCCTGGTTTGAAATAGAGGACATGATGGGACCAGATGCCTCCAGTCTAGTACTGTCCCCTGGTTTGTAATAGAGGACATGATGGGACCAGATGCCTCCAGTCTAGTACAGTCCCATGGTTTGGAATAGAGGACATGTTGGGAACAGATGCCTCCAGTCTAGTACAGTCCCCTGGTTTGAAATAGAGGACATGTTGGGAACAGATGCCTCCAGTCTAGTACATTCCCCTGGTTTGAAATAGAGGACATGTTGGGACCAGATTCCTCCAGTCTAGTACAGTCCCCTGGTTTTAAATAGAGGACATGATGGGACCAGATGCCTCCAGTCTAGTACAGTCCCTTGGTTTTAAATGGAGGACATGATGGGACCAGATGCCTCCAGTCTAGTACAGTCCCTTGGTTTTAAATAGAGGACATGATGGGACCAGATGCCTCCAGTCTAGTACAGTCCCTTGGTTTTAAATAGAGGACATGATGGGACCAGGTGCCTCCAGTCTAGTACAGTCCCCTGGTTTGGAATAGAGGACATGATGGGATCAGATGCCTCCAGTCTAGTACAGTCCCCTGGTTTGGAATAGAGGACATGATGGGACCAGATGCCTCCAGTCTAGTACAGTCCCCTGGTTTGGAATAGAGGACATGATGGGACCAGATGCCTCCAGTCTAGTACAGTCCCCTGGTTTGAAATAGAGAACATGATGGGACCAGATTCCTCCAGTCTAGTACAGTCCCCTGATTTGGAATAGAGGACATGTTGGGACCAGATGCCTCCAGTCTAGTACTGTCCCCTGGTTTGGAATAGAGGACATGATGGGACCAGATGCCTCCAGTCTAGTACTGTCCCCTGGTTTTAAATAGAGGACATGAAGGGACCAGATGCCTCCAGTCTAGTACTGTCCCCTGGTTTGAAATAGAGGACATGTTGGGACCAGATGCCGCTAGTCTAGTACAGTCCCCTGGTTTGAAATAGAGGACATGATGGGACCAGATGCCTCCAGTCTAGTACTGTCCCCTGGTTTGAAATAGAGGACATGATGGGATCAGATGACTCCAGTCTAGTACTGTCCCCTGGTTTGGAATAGAGGACATGATGGGACCAGATGCCTCCAGTCTAGTACAGTCCCCTGGTTTGGAATATAGGACATGTTGGGACCAGATGCCTCCAGGCTAGTACTGTCCCCTGGTTTGAAATAGAGGACATGATGGGACCAGATGCCTCCAGTCTAGTACAGTCCCCTGGTTTGGAATAGAGGACAGGATGGGACCAGATGCCTCCAGTCTAGTACAGTCCCCTGGTTTGGAATAGAGGACATGATGGGACCAGATGCCTCCAGTCTAGTACTATCCCCTGGTTTGGAATATAGGACATGATGGGACCAGATGCCTCCAGTCTAGTACAGTCCCCTGGTTTGGAATAGAGGACAGGATGGGACCAGATGCCTCCAGTATAGTACAGTCCCCTGGTTTGAAATAGAGGACATGATGGGACCAGATGCCTACAGTCTAGTACTGTCCCCTGGTTTGAAATAGAGGACATGTTGGGACCAGATGCCTCCAGTCTAGTACAGTCCCCTGGTTTTAAATAAAGGACATGAAGGGACCAGATGCCTCCAGTCTAGTACTGTCCCCTGGTTTGGAATAGATGACATGATGGGACCAGATGCCTCCAGTCTAGTACAGTCCCCTGGTTTGAAATAGAGGACATGATGGGACCAGATGCCCCCAGTTTAGTACAGTCCCCTGGTTTTAAATAGAGGACATGATGGGACCAGATGCCTCCAGTCTAGTACAGTCCCCTGGTTTGGAATAGAGGACATGATGGGACCAGATGCCTCCAGTCTAGTACAGTCCCCTGGTTTGGAATAGAGGACATGATGGGACCAGATGCCTCCAGTCTAGTACAGTCCCCTGGTTTGAAATAGAGAACATGATGGGACCAGATTCCTCCAGTCTAGTACAGTCCCCTGGTTTGGAATAGAGGACATGTTGGGACCAGATGCCTCCAGTCTAGTACTGTCCCCTGCTTTGGAATCGAGGACATGATGGGACCAGATGCCTCCAGTCTAGTACTGTCCCCTGGTTTGAAATAGAGGACATGATGGGACCAGATGCCTCCAGTCTAGTACTGTCCCCTGGTTTGGAATAGAGGACATGTTGGGACCAGATGCCCCTAGTCTAGTACAGTCCCCTGGTTTGAAATAGAGGACATGATGGGACCAGATGCCTCCAGTCTAGTACTGTCCCCTGGTTTGAAATAGAGGACATGATGGGACCAGATGCCTCCAGTCTAGTACTGTCCCCTGGTTTGGAATAGAGGACATGATGGGACCAGATGCCTCCAGTCTAGTACAGTCCCCTGGTTTGGAATAGAGGACATGTTGGGACCAGATGCCTCCAGTCTAGTACTGTCCCCTGGTTTGAAATAGAGGACATGATGGGACCAGATGCCTCCAGTCTAGTACAGTCCCCTGGTTTGGAATAGAGGACAGGATGGGACCAGATGCCTCCAGTCTAGTACAGTCCCCTGGTTTGGAATAGAGGACATGATGGGACCAGATGCCTCCAGTCTAGTACTATCCCCTGGTTTGGAATAGAGGACATGATGGGACCAGATGCCTCCAGTCTAGTACAGTCCCCTGGTTTGGAATAGAGGACAGGATGGGACCAGATGCCTCCAGTATAGTACAGTCCCCTGGTTTGAAATAGAGGACATGATGGGACCAGATGCCTACAGTCTAGTACTGTCCCCTGGTTTGAAATAGAGGACATGTTGGGACCAGATGCCTCCAGTCTAGTACAGTCCCCTGGTTTTAAATAGAGGACATGAAGGGACCAGATGCCTCCAGTCTAGTACAGTCCCCTGGTTTGGAATAGAGGACATGATGGGACCAGATGCCTCCAGTTTAGTACAGTCCCCTGGTTTGAAATAGAGGACATGATGGGACCAGATGCCCCCAGTCTAGTACAGTCCCCTGGTTTTAAATAGAGGACATGATGGGACCAGATGCCTCCAGTCTAGTACAGTCCCCTGGTTTGGAATAGAGGACATGATGGGACCAGATGCCTCCAGTCTAGTGCAGTCCCCTGGTTTGGAATAGAGGACATGATGGGACCAGATGCCTCCAGTCTAGTACTGTCCCCTGGTTTGGAATAGAGGACATGATGGGACCAGATGCCTCCAGTCTAGTACTGTCCCCTGGTTTGGAATAGAGGACATGTTTCTACCAGTTTCCTCCAGTCTAGTACAGTCCCCTGGATTGGAATAGAGGACATGTTGGGACCAGATGCCTCCAGTCTAGTACTGTCCCCTGGTTTGGAATAGAGGACATGTTGGGACCAGATGCCTCCAGTCTAGTACAGTCCCCTGGTTTGGAATAGAGGACATGTTGGGACCAGATGCCTCCAGTCTAGTACTGTCCCCTGGTTTGGAATAGAGGACATGATGGGACCAGATGCCTCCAGTCTAGTACTGTCCCCTCGTTTGGAATAGAGGACATGTTGGGACCAGATGCCTCCAGTCTAGTACTGTCCCCTGGTTTGGAATAGAGGACATGTTGGGACCAGATACCTCCAGTCTAGTACAGTCCCCTGGTTTGGAATAGAGGACATGTTGGGACCAGATGCCTCCAGTCTAGTACAGTCCCCTGGTTTGAAATAGAGGACATGATGGGACCAGATGCCTCCAGTCTAGTACTGTCCCCTGGTTTGTAATAGAGGACATGATGGGACCAGATGCCTCCAGTCTAGTACAGTCCCATGGTTTGGAATAGAGGACATGTTGGGAACAGATGCCTCCAGTCTAGTACAGTCCCCTGGTTTGAAATAGAGGACATGTTGGGAACAGATGCCTCCAGTCTAGTACAGTCCCCTGGTTTTAAATAGAGGACATGATGGGACCAGATGCCTCCAGTCTAGTACAGTCCCCTGGTTTTAAATAGAGGACATGATGGGACCAGATGCCCCCAGTCTAGTACAGTCCCTTGGTTTTAAATAGAGGACATGATGGGACCAGATGCCTCCAGTCTAGTACAGTCCCTTGGTTTTAAATAGAGGACTTGATGGGACCAGATGCCTCCAGTCTAGTACAGTCCCTTGGTTTTAAATAGAGGACATGATGGGACCAGATGCCTCCAGTCTAGTACAGTCCCCTGGTTTGGAATAGAGGACATGTTGGGACCAGATGCCTCCAGTCTAGTACAGTCCCCTGGTTTGAAATAGAGGACATGATGGGACCAGATGCCTCCAGTCTAGTACTGTCCCCTGGTTTGTAATAGAGGACATGATGGGACCAGATGCCTCCAGTCTAGTACAGTCCCATGGTTTGGAATAGAGGACATGTTGGGAACAGATGCCTCCAGTCTAGTACAGTCCCCTGGTTTGAAATAGAGGACAAGTTGGGAACAGATGCCTCCAGTCTAGTACAGTCCCCTGGTTTTAAATAGAGGACATGTTGGGACCAGATGCCTCCAGTCTAGTACAGTCCCCTGGTTTTAAATAGAGGACATGATGGGACCAGATGCCTCCAGTC